>NC_066593.1:1134773-1232273 GCF_905475345.1 Vespula vulgaris | reverse complement strand
TTTTCTTTTTATATCTTTGCTTCTCTCTCTCTCTCTCTCTCTCTCTCTCTCTCTCTCTATTTCTCATAAAATCATTAGCAATTTAATGAAAAGCACTCTCCCATCTTGCGCTCCCTGAAAGCGCTACGGCCCAGTTTCGTGTTCAGTTTCAAAGCCGGTTATCATCTTTAGAAAAGAAAAAGAGTTCTTCCAGGACTCACAGCTCTTTAATAAGAGCTTCAAGCCGACAAATAAGGTTTACTGCAAATCGATGTAAACGAGATACATCGTCTTTCTCTCTCTCTCTCTCTCTTTCTCTCTGTCTCTCTTTCTTTCCCTCCATCTTTTTTTCTATCTCTCTCGATGTAAAGAGAAATCCGAGATTGCGAGATACTTGATTTAAATCATTCGATACTGCGAGAATTTCCACTCTTTTATTTAACGAGCAGAAAACGTCTACACATACATACATATAAATGACACGTATATACAGTCTTTGATCTATTTATTGAAGCTTGATGCAACGATATTATTAGAACGTTGGCCGACATTAGCGGTTATTGAGCTATCACGAAACAATCAATGCGTTAATTATTCGTTTTCAATTCGTCACGAATTAATGTTATTTTAATCTCTTTCTCTCTCTCTCTCTCTCTCTCTCTCTCTCTCTCTCTCTCTCTCTCTCTCTCTCTCTCTCTCTCTCTCTTTATCTCTCTTTCTCTTTGTTTCCAAACGATTTCATTCATAGAGGCATATGAAATACGATAAGAACATAAGAATAATAAAGCGAATAAGAATATAAGCAAATAAAAATATGTACAAATACAAAAGCGAATTTCAACGAATATAAACTTTCTTTATCTTTTATTCTCTCTCTCTCTCTCTCTCTCTTTTTTTTATTTATTTATTTCACTTTTTGCAAATGCAAGCTCTGTGCATGATTGAACGAAAATTTTCCTCTTTTTCTTTTTCAACGTGTATCCAAAAAAACACGTTCGTAGAATTCGGCTCTGAGAATATTCTGCCATGGAACACAGTAAATCCATTCCTATCCTATAATTATAGAACTCTCGATATATATATATATATATTTTTTTTCTCTTGTTTTTTTGTTCAGAACGAGCTTGTCGATCTCTTGCGTTAAGCTCCCTTCGATCGTCCATTACGACAGACAGGAGGAGATACCGTAAGCGTATTTTATCCTTCGAATAACGAGAAGGGGGATATATAAAAAAAGAAAAGAAAAAGAAAATGAAAATAGAAAAAAGAGAAGAAGAAAAGAAAAAAAGAAAAAAGAAGGAAGCTTCTTTCTCGACACGATTCAATTTGATTCCATAATAAATGTCTTCGGATGGAACAGCTGAGCCTAATCGAAACGACTCGTCGAGTTCGTCAAATTCCATGAAATGTCTGAAATAAAAATCCAATCGTTTAAACGATAAATCGTATTCAAACGATATCATCCAAGTACTTACATTCAAATTGGTTCCCTTCGCAGTAGGATAGACCATCACGGATATAGATATTCGTTCTGACGCTTAAAAGAAAAAAAAAAAAAAGAAAAAAGAAAAAAAAAAAAGAAAACGAATGCTCGTCTAACTTTTCTTTCGTGATGCGCTTTGAACGTTTAAACGCCGATGAATCGACAAGCTTTCGCTCGTTCGAGAAGGTAAATGTATGACTCGAGTCTTGCCACTTCCGTGACCCCATCTTCATATTCTCTTTCTCTCTCTCTTTCTTTATCTCTATGTCTATCTCCCTCTTTATCTTTAGCTTTTCTTTCTTTCATTCTTTCTTTCATTCTTTCATTCATTCTTTCCCCCTTTTTTATATCTCTAATGCACACACACAATGAAGCAGAATCCTTCGGCTCTATGCTAAGCGAACGGCGCGCATCATACGTACGTTTCTCTCTTATAATTTTCTATTATCTTTTATTTTTAATCTGCGTTTAAACGCAATGACTGTCGGTTGATAATTCCCTCTCGACTGAACGTTGAAAAATTCGATATAAAAACGTTCGAGTCAACGCTCAACGCGATAATAAATTATTCGAATATAAATGAGTACGTTCGAAGGATAATGTTGTGTGTGTGTGTGTGTGAATGTGTGCGTGTGTCTTTCTCTCTCGACGATAGAGATATTCTCTGGAAGGATCGTGATAATCGAGAATCGGCTACTATACTTACGCGTGGAGACCAGTTTATCTTGTCTAGTTTTGAATCTTTTCTAGCTCCTATCCTTTTTATCATAGTCAACGCGCTCGTAGAACAAAAAAGAAAAAAAAATAAAAGAGAAAGAGAGAAAAAAAAAGAATGAAACTAGAAAGAAAAGAAAGAAAAAAAAAAGAAAGAAATTCGATCCTAGACACGCAGCTTGTAATTTAGAGCGTACCAACTATAAATTGCAAAGCGCGTTGTATACTGCGTGCCACGTGGTCGTTAAACATTATCTGCCTGATAATTGCACGTGAGGAACGAGTTGCCCGTGCAAAAGATCAGTCTCTTGATCTTTCATAAATCTCTCCTCCGCGAACTCTGACGCGATCGTCGGTACAATGATCAAGACCGATGATGAACGTACTACGATCTAGATAAACGTACTTACGATGATCCGTAAATACGTTCATCTAGATTCTCAAGAGTTTGTAAACACGAAAAAATGAAGAGATCGTAAGGTAAGGTCGTTTAATGGAAACGTACCGACAACAGATGATTTCATTCAACGTGAGTTCATTCGACAAATACATATGTACGTAGATATAAACAATAACAATAACGATAACGATCAATGAAAATCCAATCCGCTTGATTTTATCTCTCAACGAATTATATTTCTCTTCTATATGCGCGATTAAAAATCGATTTATTATCGATCGAAACATTATCTTATTTATTAGATAGGTTTATACCTACATTTCCTTCTCTTATTATTTTACGATCTTAAAATTTAAGAGCCGTGCGTAACGTGAAATAACGCGTTTATATGCCTGTAAACACAAATTTTCATCGTCTTGATTATATTCCCCGTAGGAAAGCTATAAAGTGAATTACTCATTAACACCTTAGAAATTGATTCTGGAAATAATATACTACCGACGTTCATGTCTATGTTAAAAAGTTTCGCTTATAGGGGAGGAACGATAAAAGAAAGAAAGAAAGAAAGAAAGAAAGAAAGAAAGAAAGAAATAAACGACAGATGTTTTAAATCGTTGTCTCTCTCTTTCTCTTTCTCTCTTAAAACGTTTAGAACAGCCGTGAAAAAGTCAGAGAGCGATATTGCAAAGTACAAAAATATAATTTCGAAAGAAAATAGTATTGCGATAAACAAGGACGAATGCTTATGCTAATTACGAAGGGCGAAGGGCGGGAAACCGAGGACGAAGGGCGAGAGGATGCCAGGAATAAAGAAAGAACTCTCGAGTCAGGAATAATATTTCGCTGGCAAGCGAAACGGCCATGGATATTTACATAATCTAATTCCAACGAGATTAAGCAGAGAAAATGGCGAGAAGTTACGCATAATATAATCGTCTACGCGATTCGGTCTCGAATTTGTTACGCGATAAGATATACTTTTTTCGTAGATATCTAATATAGTATTAATAACGTGTATCGTATTGACTTATCGAAGAAAAACCTTTCATTATCTTTCACGCTGTTCTTATTACGCATTATCTAAAATAAACGATTTAATAAATAACCTATTTTAAATATTCGTAGCTTACAATTCTGATTACAATCACGGTTATTATATAATCAATATGATAATTATGAGATATATATATATATATATATATATATATATATATATATATATATATATAATATACTTATAAATGTACATGTATGATAATAATCTGATTACAATTATAGTTGTTATATAATCAATATGATAATTATGATATATATATATACATATATAATAATAATAATGATGCGTCGTTAACGGATATAAAGAACATGCAAAGAGAATAAAAGAAAAATTAAGATTCAAATAAAATAGGTTAAAATCAAAAGATAAGAATAAAATAAAATATTAAACCTCCTAGACGAGAAGACCTCCTTCGAGATGTTGACTCTGCCACGGCGTAGTAAAGACTGCGTCGTAGCGCGTTAAACTAAATACGAGAAATAATAAAGTATAAAAGAAACATAAACATCGACGGTCAACCGATTCGTCACCTTACGATCTACGAGATACTTGCCTCTCCAAATATTTTCCTACCAAATACTTGCTACGTTATTTATTTACTTATATCGAATTCTCGTGGATCAGAAAAAACAGAAAAAAGAAAAATAAAGAATAAAGAAGGAAAAAGAAGGAAAACAGTCGATTCGTTTTCTCTCTTTCTATCTTGCAACAGTCTGGCATACCGTTGTAAGCGAATGGCACGCGGTTATGCGAAATCGTAACTCGTCCAGGCGTCGGAGAAAACGCGTTCCGCTGTAACCCGAGGCGAATGGTATTTGGCGTCATATTTCAGAATAATACTCGAGTGCTAGGGGCCTCGTATAGTCCTAGCCGTACGTGCGACGCCGGCATACTAATGCATCCGAAGCACCGACCGTGAAGACGTCAGGCACGATTGCCTAGCTTGGAGAAAGACCAAAAGGTCTGAACGAGTAGTCGCGTTAGATTTTGCGGATTCGAGAAGAAAAAATTCTTCGTGAAAAGTCCTCTTTCTTTTTTTGTTTTTGTTTTTTTTTTTTTTATCGTTTCCTTAACCATCTTAAATACCTGTGTATCTGTGTAAAAAGAAAGAAACGAAAGAATTCTCGTTCTTAGGAGCTTAGAAGGGGAAAAAAGAAATGAAAAATATTATAGTTTTAAGGAAAAATTGTTGGAAAAGGAAAAGGGATAAATAAATAAATGAATGAATGAATGAACGAACGAAGGAAGGAATGAATGAGCGTTAAAAAGTAAGAGGTGGGTGAGAAAAAAGAAAGAGAAGAAAGATCTTTTCTTACTCCAACCACCGACGGTAGTCATCCTTTGCACATATAATTTCATTCGTCACTTCGGATTATCCTTTAGAAGCCGGAGACCATTTGTACGTACGAAAGGCGTGTCCACATCCTTTAGAGCTCTCCAAGAGTATAATAACGTAACGTATAGCTTAAGATGAATACGTAATATCGAGTGACTTAAACCAACCACCAAGCACTTTTCCTTATCCGTTATAAGATCGTTATTGTTCGTAGGGAAAGGCAATATCAAAATTTTTCTTGAGGATATTACCAGCTAGTTATTTGAATATTGAAACGATTAAATAGATTTGTAAACGACATTGATTCGTTGAAATTATTCATCGTCCAGTTATATATAGACCGATTTCAAATATTCATATCAATACTTTGGTCCTTCTTTCATGTAACGGTAGTGGAAAAAGGAAAACGGCCACGGTAAATGCCAAAATGGAGGGATCGATAAAAAGGCACGTCTATATAAACGGTAAGGGTACCTATCGACGCTACTGGTACCCTGGATTTTCAGATAATAAGGTGCTCCTGTATGCCATAGAGAGCGTTCTAAAAATGGATCGACCCTTTCAAGAGTAATCTCATAAATACGGAGCTTTACGCCTTTCCAACGACTGCTTTATGAAAGAGAAGAAAAGGATCGAAGGAAACGAGCCGGGGCTTTTCTTCTTTCGTCTTTTCGATAAATATCATTCGTGAAAAACCTACCGAACTAAGAGCATTCTTCCAATTTTCATTCCAAGATGATCAACGTTTTCCCCTCTGTTAAGCTCCGCGATGCAACGTTCGACGAAACGAAAACGTTTCGAGGGATCTAAAATCAAACGAGTTCCATTAAAAATCAAATCTATAAGAATCTACTGAATTCTTGGAAGATTTTTCCACGGTCTATATCCAATTTCTATGTATATACATACATACATACATACATATATATATATTTATGTATAATATTTTCTTAGAAATTTCAATTTAATCGCGATAACGAAGATCGATTCGAAGATAAAAAAGAAAGGATTTTTCTTAATGGAATTTTTGATTTTCCTCGTCTTAGCTATCTGACATGATATATACCTGCATATGTGTATGAACACGTTTTTAGCTCGAACTTCGCGGTTGCACGCGATTTCATTTCTCGGACGACTACGAGAATTATCCGTTCGTTCGATCAACATTGTTGCGAGTGAATAGAGAAAGACGGCTGCCCAGAGATATGTCTATGTACATACTTGAAGAAAGAGAGGGAGGGAAACTCGTTAAACTTATATACAAACATATATTGTGTACACACACACACATATATATATAAATGTATATAACATATACTACATACTATATACTGAAATAATGTTATGGCTTGTGGAAATTGATTTCCGCAAAAGTTCTTCCTGCTCGCGTGCATAACTAATGGATCTGTCAAAGTGGAAAGAAATTTCACATTAAATAAAAAGAAAGAAAGAAAGAAAGAAAGAAGAAGAAGAAGATCATGAGAAAGTAATAATCATATATCGGACAATGTTTCTCCATCCCTTACCCCTCCATCCCGTAACATAAAAAAAAAAGTATGAAAAAGAAAGAGGAGAAAAATAAAGAAGACAAAAGAAAGAAAAAAAGAAAAGAAAAGAAAAGAAAAGAACCTCCTGAAGTCTATGAGTCGATCTTACTAGCGATCTTACGTTATTCGTAAGATTTTATTCTGAATACGTTGCACAAATGTCAAGAGCAGTAGTCTGAAACGACTATAATTGGACGGTTGAAAAGTCGGTATGCTACTAGCTAGCTACTAGGTAGAAAGATTGGTCGAGATAGCTAGTAGGGACGATATATTCCTCTAGAATCCCGAAGCAACGAAATCATAGAGAAGGAATCAGAAGGAGGATGAAATAGAGGAAGTTTGTCAAGATGTCGTGAAACCGCTCTCGAGTCACGGTCGAAGAGATATGAGAGTGAGAGAGAGAGAGAAAGAGAGAGAGAGAGAGAGAGAGAGAGAGAGAGAGAGAGAGAGAACGGATGGCAAAGAGGTAGAGGAGAGGTGGCGAAGAAGGGCAAACTAAAGCATACTCTTACTTTAAAACTAATCCGAGTTGCCGACAGTTCCAAGAGGAAGTAGAGAATATCCTCCATCTCCTCCGGCTCTCCTCTCCTCCTCGTCCGTTCACTCTTGGCGAACCTTCGAAGGCGGCAGAAACTTTTCCGATTTAGCCACTAACCGGTGGTAAGCTAGCCGATTATTGTCTGCCACAGCTATCGCCACTGGCTTGATTATGCTTCAAAGGAAGCAGAGCGATTCGAGTGTCGAGACTGTCGAGTGATCGTTCTCATCTTTCGATATCTCGTATCTATAATTTTCATAAATTTCTTCCTATATGTCTACGTGTATATTTATATATATATATATGTATATATTACGTTTGTATTTATATATATATATATATATATATATATATATATATATCGCGGAGTATTATCGACGCAATAATCTTCAATTACGTTAATCGATAATACTTCGAAAATTATAATCTCATTAGGAGACTTATAATTATAAATATTTAATGTGTGTGTGTGTGTGTGTATGAAGAAAAATCAATGTCGATCAGCTGATTTTGAGAGTGAACTTTAAATGAAAATCAATACCAGTCAGCTGATTTTTCTATCTGTCAAAAGATACATTAGCAATATTGATATTTCTCAAAATCATCAACTGACTTTTACAATCTCTCAAAGGAGAAAAAGAAAAAATATAAGAATAATACATTGAGCTAGGTAAACGAGATGTACGATTTTGACGACGAACGTTGGATTCGTTTTCTCGTAGATCATGTTCCAACGGGGATTCGATCGAAGTTGAACGAACTGTAACATTCGATATTCGTAAGTCAGAATCTCGGTGTTGGAGAACGCGAAACGAGAAGTAAAGTTTGACGAACGTGTTACACGTTCCATGTGTTCTCTCGCGCGTGCGATTGTGTTTGTGGGTATATGGGCGCGCGACATAACCTGCGTAATGCGCAACCTTCGTAGAGATGCAGAAGCTTCATTTTCATAAAGCTTGGAACAGGCCGTGCCTTCGAAATTAGCATTAAACTCGAAAAACTCTTCCGTAGTTCTCTCTGTCACTCTGAGTTTCAATCCTTCGCGTAACATATTGCGAATTGTGGAACACATTCGGATTGTAAAATTATTTTAAATCGAAATTATTCTATTATTAAAATCAAAGCTCTTTTTCGATTCATGCTGATTTCGAAATTATGCTCTTGTCCGATTGATGAACGTATTCTCTTCCTTCATTGTGATCGATCGAGGACAATGAGTTTATATATATATATATATATATATATATATATATATATATATATATTATATGTATATACACGTTTCCTAGAGAGGCTATTATTTTCGGAGTATTATCGATTCACGTGTTTAGAGATTATTAACGTTACGTCGGTAATACTCCGTGATATCGCTCCTACAGGAAGCAATCCGAGTGTATTACGAGCGTCCCACAATCGAATTCCGTTTCGAATGCAATGAATCGTGGGGAGAGAGAGAGAGAAGGAGAGAAGAGAGTAAATAGAGTAAAATACCAATGGAAATACATCCTTGTGTTTCTGCTTCTGACAATTACAAGCGGACCAGAAATCTACTCGAAAATTTTAACTTTTATTAGTCGATGAATGCAATATGAATGTTCTCAATTACGTTCTCACGTAAAAATTGGAAAATTCCATTTTAATATGGGCGCAGATGTACCTACGTACAATCAACGCAAATGATTAATTACAATTTTACATCGCTGCCGATCAGTTTTGATTAATATTTTCCAAAATAGGAAGATAAAATATCAAATTATTACTAAGGAACGATATGATGCGATAATCTATTCAAACAATCAACGAGTAGCCAAAGGATTTTTCTTTTTTTTTTTTTTTTAATTTATTTTAGTTATTTATTTATTTTTTTCTTTTTAACAGAATCGTCGTATCCTCCGCAACTACTCTCGCGAGTATTCTCGCTCCAATTGGTTAACGTTGGTTAACGATAGAAATGTGTCCGAATAGTATCACGGTTATTCTCTCTCTCTCTCTCTCTCTCTCTCTCTCTCTCTCTCTATCTATCTATCTCTGTCTCTGTCTCTGTCTGTAACTATTGCATCCAGTTAATGAACCATATAACGCTTAATTACGAGCAGAAAGAGATAGTCTCGTGCGGGAACGAAACCGAACGCGTCAGAGTGAGACGGAAATCGTGTGTCGTGTCAATGCAAACAATCATTCCTCCAAATTCGCAAGAAAGAGACTTGTTTGATTTTGAAGTAATATTATTTTGACGGATCACGTCAACTCCATCATCTTTCTTTTAGAAAATATATTCCAAGAAAGTGGGTCGCCAAAAATATACCCTTCTCAAAAGTGACTCCCGTTTTATAAATGTTTAGTATAATCCTGATATAAATCATTATTATCTTTACATACATATAGAACTGCTACTTATTGGGATCGCTATTTTTCAACATTCAATTAGTATTTTGAAATGAACGATCAGTATTCATAATAATTTATCAATACGTAATATAAATTACGCAATCCTGATTTTTAATCATCTCGACTGATCGAAAAATATTTATATTGCATATACTTACCGATCAAATAAATAAAAATGTATGTAATATAATAGCTTTTAAAAATATATATATATGTTTCAATGGATTCATCAAGTTCCGACTAAATTATGAGAGTTTATATAGGCTATCCGTTCATTATGAATTCAACTGGGTGAATTGTAAAAATTTATGTAGGTCAGCGGTGTCTTTATATGGCACCTGTTTAACTTGCTGAGTTGAATATATATATGTGGGTAGAAGAGATGTCCTTATACAATACGTATTGAGAAAGTAATTTCTTTTTACCGGTGTCTTACAGATAATAAAGTTTTTAGAATGAAACCAAGCAGAGTATTCATTATATTAATTATACAGTAAAAAACTTTACACTTCTTTTTCGAATAAGTCTCGAGGAAACTACGAAAAAGAAGATATAAACTATTCGTTTTTGCTTTTTTTTTTTTTTAAATAAGTATCAAAAAAATATCTTTTTCACGCGTGCTTGATAGTACAGTTATTATAATAATTATAATTGAAACGTGCAAATATTCGCACGTATTCGACACATCGGGTCGAAGATGACAAAAAAAATTTTACAGTTTTTTGTAAGTGTCGCTTCGACGAGAATCACGAAAGAGATGTAAACCTTTTTCATCACTGAGGTCAGCAACGACCTTACATGGTACCTACATATTGAAAAAGTACTTTTTTTTTTACAACGGAGTTGTCTCGCAGAGTAGTTTCGACGAGACCATGAAAAAACTTTATACCTTGTTCCGTTGCCCACTTGTGAAAGGGTCTCAAGTGTGTTTATGCTTTTATTGCATAAAAAAAAAAAAGAAATAAAAAATACAAAAAAAAAAGCAAGAAATAAGAAATAAACTGGACGAGAACGTCCATAGGAAGATATTTGATGTGTTTCGTTTCTTTTTTCTTTTTTTTTTTAATTTCTTTTTTTATTTCCTCTTGTTTTTAGATATTACAAAACCATACCGTACTCACTACTAGAATTTTTAAAAAGGAGAAATATGTATTTGAAATGTAATTTAAATTTGACATTGTAATTTTCTGATAAACCCTATTATTTTCAACTTAATTTTAAATGATCATAACTGAAACACTTGATTGATTTTATTACAACGGTCGTTCGATATTCTTTTTTATCATTCGCTTAAAATTTGCGTTTTCATCGATCTTTGGCTTTCGTTTCTCTCTCTTTCTCTCTCTCTCTCTCTCTCTCTCTCTCTCTCTCTCTCTCTCTATTTTCATCTCTGTTCCTCTTGTTAGCATGGTCACAGTTTAATAAGCCGCACGGTAGTTACGTTCGGAAAAGGGGTCAACGGGCATTGGCATTGTCAGCCTCTAAATCACGTTCCCTGAAACGTGTGACGCTACAGTTACCACAACTCTGTTATCGTAATTATTGATTTCAATCCTAACTCTAGCTAGTCTGCCATTAAACTTGGCAATGCTATCGGCCGAAACGATGACACGTTCCTGTGCATCTTTGCGTCTCTCTCTCTCTCTCTCTCTCTCTCTCTCTCTCTCTCTCTCTCTCTCTCTCTCTCTCTCTCTCTTTCTCTCTCAACCCCTGTCAGATTCCTTTAATCCATAACCTCTCATAGATGACGATGATGATAACGGTGATTAAGTTTCGAGATCTTTGTAATGACTCATCCCGTTCCCGTTGGAAACGATTACACCAGCTGTGTATCTGTATTATATCTTTTTATTCTTCTTTTTTCTTTTTTTTTTTTTCTTTTGTTTGCGTTCTCTCGTGACATCGATTTTCCATCAAAGTCAATTTTAATTAACCCACGGGTTAAGAAAAAAAGGAAAAAGAAATGAAAAAGAAGAAGAGAATAAAGTAAAAAGAAGAAAAAAAAAGAAGAAGTATGAGAAATATTTTCTTCTTTTCTTTGGACATTCATTCATTCTTACGATACATTGGACCAGCTAAAAAAGACTCGTTCTTCCCTTTTGTTGATTTTATCTTGAACATAAGGAAGATAGGAATTTCTCTCGAAGAGGAAATACTTGTCTCGATCAACACGCGATAAGGAACCGTCCTATGCATTGGAAAGAGAGAAAGAGAGAGAGTGAGAGAGAGAGAGAAAGAAAAAAAGAGAGTTACAGGGAACGTCACTTCCTTCGCTCATTCCAAGCATTGATTGGATGTTGGATATCGTTAAAGATCTTTCCGCGGTAAAGATCTTAATTGGCTTTACAAGATCTTGGGGAATTTGAAACAACATCTCCTCGTTAGGCTTTAAAAGTTAGCCTCGCGTTCTTCTCGTCGCACAAATTGCGTTTGATCAAACATGGCGAAAAGCTTCGGATTGATACACTTTTCTTTTATATCTGTTTTTACATGGAAATGTCATAAGACGTAAGAGGACGCGTTAAAATCGCGTTAACGCCCATGAAAAATCTTCGTAGAAAATTACCTATAGATTTGTGGAAAAAGATGAGAGGAAAGCTAAAGAGATAAAGAGAGAGAGAGAGAGAGAGAGAGAGAAAGAAAGAATTTCAAATTCAAAGTAATTCTCCTAAAGTTACATTTATATTCATTGAAATCAGGTTTCCGACGTGAAAATAAATCTTCGCTATGCCACAGATGAAATACTGTTTTCTACGCTAGCTACACGCTTTCCTGTCGTCTCTATTGTCTCGAGGATGCTCCCAAGGGCGTTATCTCTAGTTTCCCTTGGGAGACAAGCCCGCGAAGTGAAATAAAATTCTTACAGTTTCAATTCCATTGGAGTATATGTACGTCTTTTTCTCTCTCTAGTATATGTACGTTCTCTCTCTCTCTCTCTCTCTCTCTCTCTCTCTCTCTCTCTCTCTCTCTCTACTTCTACCTCTATCTCTATCTCTATCTCTATCTCTATCTTTTTTACTAGAGATACTTGGGATAGTATGGATCAATTGCCATCGAACTTTACGACCGTTCTCTCTCTTTTTTTCTTTCTCTCTCTCTCTCTCTCTTTCTGTCTCTCGTCCAATCGTTTTCTCCCTATCGATTAAATGCTTTTACTAATAGTACATTAAAGAAAGACAGAGAAAGATTCTTTAAGTGGAAAATTTTCTTCTCGTCATTGGCAATCGAATTAAAATTAATATCGTATATTCTTATCGAATCAATCTTACGATCTTGCGTACTAAATTTACGTAGTATATCGTCATATAAAATATTTAATTATATATATATACATATATATATATATATATATATATATATATATATAAACTAAATCGAAATGTACATTCGTTAAATCGTTTAATTATCAGGCCAAAAGTTCGCATCGAGTTCTTTTTGGACTTTTCCCTTTTTCTCTCTCTCTCTCTCTCTATTTATCTCTATCTCTATCCTCATCTCTATCTGGTAAGTGAGAGCCATTAAGAGAAGCAGGTGTAATGAACTAGTTTAATGAGCGTTCTCGTGATGCTCGCGCGTTCTCATAAGTAGGAGGCATCTTGGAGACTCGTGGTTCGCTATCGTTTTGCAATTATAATAATCTAGTCAGCAGTATTAACCATCCTTCCTTCGATTTATCTATTTATCTCACTCGCTCGCTCACTTATTCACTCTCTCTCTCTCTCTCTCCCCCTCCCTCCCTCTTCCTTTCTCTCTCTCTCTCTCTCTCTCTCTCGTTTCGTTCGACTCTTCTGCGATGTCACTGCAACGCTGCAACGTCAGTATCGCTGATTAGGCTCGTCTTCTTGGCATAATATTAACTCTGACTATATCTTGTCTCCATCGTACCTCCCCTTACCTCACCATCTGATTCTTATTACCACGAGCATGTATCATTGCCGAGTCATTATACTTGTTTCCAATGTGGAGAGACTTCAAGAACGAACGAACGAACGAACGAACGAACGAACGAGCTAACTCTACGGTGAAGGAGACAACTATTTTTAAAACATCCCTATCGATCATTTTTCTTCAACGACGATAATTCAACAACGAGCTGGTACTCGATCATCGAAACGACAAGATCGTTCAAACTATGAATATCTATAATATTCTTATAATAATTATGAACAATATAATTGTTCTCATCCTAAA
This sequence comes from Vespula vulgaris, assembly GCF_905475345.1. Taxonomy (NCBI): domain Eukaryota; kingdom Metazoa; phylum Arthropoda; class Insecta; order Hymenoptera; family Vespidae; genus Vespula; species Vespula vulgaris. The sequence goes on along the minus strand of NC_066593.1, from coordinate 1,218,640 downwards.
TACAGTATTAATAATAATAGACTGTCTCGTTCTTTTACATTTAAAATTACTAATTATTTAGATAAACTTATTTTACTTTACTTTCAAACAATAAGTTCATTACCTTCGTACTCGCATGATAATCCGATGAAGCAGCAGTAACGAAATCGAAAATTTATCTCACCGAACTTTCTTAACACGGTAACGCTCTTACACCTTACGTACTAACAATCGCTTTATAATTAAGATACTTACAGTTATCGTCTTTAGTTTGCGAACTTGAGAATATCGATCAAGCGTTTCTCAGAGAGAGAAAGAGAGAGAGAGAGAGAGACAGAGAGAGAGAGTATCTATCTCGTGGTCGTCCAAGCTACTCTACGAGAAATATCAAGCCCATCAGAAGATCGTTAGACATAGTCGGAATTTCTCGAAAATGGAAAATGAAATCCGAAGCCAAGGTAATTCCAATCCAAATGTCCACGAAAGCTAGAACTAGCTGAAACAGAGAAAGAAAGAGAGAGAGAGAGAGAGAGAGAGAGCGACAGAGAAAGGACTATTGTCGCTAGCAAACAAAAAGGAAGAAGGAGAGATAGATGCTGAAAGCGTATTTCGAGAGCAAACGTTGGCCCTATGAAATTTAGCAAACGAAACGCGTCGAATGGTAACGCGAACGAATTAGCAGTCTTGTGCCAATGTAATAGAACGAAAAGAGAGAGAGAGAGAGAGAGAGAGAGAGAGAAAGAGAGTTAAAGCCATCTCCTTCTCGCTATCTCCCAAACGGAAGATTATCCTTCGAACTCTGTCAACTATCTCGATCGTAGCCACTCCAAAATGGAGTACTCTTGGCATCTAGAGTCTTCTACTAGAAATCCGCATGTCTCATCTCTCAACCATCCTCTTGGACTAGTTGTCGGCTTAGAAGAGAAGAGTGGTAGTAAGAAGGAGGAGAAGAAGGCAGAGAAAGGGTAATAGAAACGATGAAGGAGAGACGAAGGGAGTCCTCGGTATATAAGGCTTTGAATTGTTAATTCTGATTACCTTCGCGCCTCGACGTCTACTTTACTCCCGCCACTTGTCTAATGTCCCGCCATTTGTGTCAGACTTGAGTCACGTCTCAGGGTTTCGGGGTTGTTACCGCCATTTCCGGGAAGTCGTTAACACCCTTCTCCCTTATCCTCGCCGGCCGACTCTTCATATTTCTCGCACCCTTTCTCGACAGCTCTTCTACCAGCGCTACATCTTTCTACCTTCTCTTTCTTATCCCCTTCTCTTCTTCTTCTTCTTCTTCTTCTTCTTGTCCTTGTTCTTCTTCTTGTTCTGGTTCTTCTTCCTCTTCTTCTTCTTCTTGTTCTTCTTGTTCTTGTTCTTGTTCGGTCTTTCTTCTTCAACATCGTTCTTAGTCCTGAAAGCTTATATTCGGTGTAGCAGAGATCGTAAATGGCCTGGAAGACGTATTCTTCCTCTTTCAAAAGCAGAACCTTATTTCGACAAATGGGACAAGAATTGCTAGAATTCAAGTACAAAAACAGTTGCGTCTTTTTCATGCTTTAACGTAGTTAAAATTTTATTTATAATAAAATATGAAATATATACGAATAATATATATATATATATATATATATATATGTATGTATGTATGTGTATATGTATGTTCACAGATACATGCATACGTAATATTATATATATGTATATACATGTACATACACGCACATGTATATGTGTATCGTGTTTCTTCGATTTATGTTTAAATATATGTAGACACGCATAAAAATTAATTATACGAGATATTCTCATTTGATTTATATACGAGCGATAAATTAATTTTCATCTTTTTTCTTCTTTTTTGTTTCTTGCAGTAACCGCTAATCATCCACCACAAAGACCATGGATTCCACTGACAAGGCCCAACAGGACAAGACCGACCTGTAAGTATACGCTAATTATCATTTTATCTTCTCCATTACGTTCAATTAGTTGTTCATCGAAGAAAGGGTGAAAATTGTTAAATCCGCTCACGCCAAGCAATCAGAACGAACCGATAATTAGTACAGATAATTAGCGTTGGATCTAAACGTCATTAACGGTAACGAGTCTATACGAGTCTTTCTTCTTCGCGGTTCGTACATATTCCCTTCAAGTACAAAACCAAGAAATACCTTTCCTAGTTATTGCAATAAACGTGTTTACCGTTAACCGCTCGGACGACGAGATGTAACGGGTGAGCCACAAAGAAAGAAAGGAATCCATGGCGGATGTATCGTAAAGTGGGCCTTTGCTTTTTAATCGATCGAACGTTCAGCCTTTCTTCTCTCTTCCTTTCTTACCTCTTACCGGATGATTATAACGAGCGATTTTATAATATATCCAACGAACGATTTCGTCTAATAAAGAAAGATTCTTTGGCAAGAAATCCTATATTTCGCCAGAAACGAAATTCAATTTCTATAAATATCGATAATTTCTAACTGAAATCGGAACGAGAACCTTTAGAACGATTCGATAACGTGTGTTGTTGGCTCGTTCGACCATTAATAATTTATCCTCTGCTCTACTCGAAATTATTTGATCGCGTGTAAAAATAAAAAAGGGAAGATAAAAATTAGAAAAAAAGGGAAAAAAAACGACACATCTCTTCCACATGGATTTACGATCTCGATAGATTCTATACAATGATTCTCGCTCAAATTTAATCGATTATGTAACAAAGCTAAAGATACATGGAATTTTCTATCGGTTCATCGAAAACACTTTGCTTCGACGATTATATTACATTACACATATATGCATATATATATATTAATAGTTTAATGGTACATAGTACGATGGCACCAAGAGATGCTATATACGAGAGCAACGCTAGACACTCATGAGTAATGCATGAACGAGAAGACAGAACGACGCTCATAAATGCCACTTCAAATCATAGCGGCTTGTACAAACACAAGTGTACGGCTCGACTCGTAAAGAAGAAAAGTCTGCATGGCGAAGTGCATTCGTGATTTGCATGGGGTTTCTTCTAATAAACCTTATGCGCGTCCGATGGTTCGTGGCTAACGTAACGTAACTCTTTTCTCTTCGGCCGATTAAAAGGGACGTCCTTTTTCTTCTTTTTCGTTTTCTTCTTCTTCTTCTTCTTCTTCTTCTTCTTCTTCTTCTTCTTCTTTTCCTTCTTCTTCTCCTTCTTTTTTCTTATTTTTCTCTGGCTCGCGTTGCCTGAGCGAATCTTAAGGAATTACTAAGAAATTCTTGACGATCGTCCGCGACATTCCTTTCGAACTTTTTCCCACACGCAAAGATCATAAAATATCCGCCGAGTTCGTTGAGACGGATGCAACGTCTCTCCGCGTTCTATCTCGCACGATCCTATCGAGAGTCTCGATCTTCTTTCCTGGACATCACGTTGCCCACTCCGAGTTGGACTCTGTACAATTTAATAATTCATCTCGTACATCTGAAATCGTCTAAAACATATTTAAACATTTCGTTTCCATCGCGGAGTAGTAGTCCTTGGAAAATTTTATGATCCAACATTTATTTTGGACACGAACAGATTTCTTAATAAGATTGTACAAGATTAAAATACTCTCTCTCTCTCTCTCTTTCTCTCTCTCTCTCTCTCTCTCTCTCTCCCTCTCTCTCTCTCTCTCCCTCTCTTTTAAATAATTAGAAAAAGTATTTACATCATCTGAAATCGATATTAATTTAAGAAATAATACGGATGAGAAATTGTTACGAATAATTATTTGTGAAGAATAATATAAATACTCACACACACGCACACACAAGGAAACGTCCATATATACGAATCTAAAATATTCGATATATTTAAAAGTAACTAAAGATATAAAAATAAGAAACAGTAAAAATTACGATTTACTTTACATATACGATACTTTTCGCCATGCGGCATCTAAGATAGCTCGTATTAGAATGAACGTACTTGGTTTTCACGTTCCGACTGGAATCTTATATGTTTTTGTTTTGAAACGAAACAATCGAGTAAAAGTCGAGTACTATTGCTCCATTTGCTATACTACAAACTTGTGTATGTAAACAAGGAAATCTTACTACAGAGAGAAAGAAAGAGGAAAAGAGAAGGAGAAAGAATCTCGGATATATTTCTTTAAAAATTTATTTTTACAATAAATGAAATCATTCAAATCGATCTACAGAAAGATATTTCAAGAGAATATGTAATACTTCTGTTATATACGTACATACATACATATATAGAAAAAAAATGGAAGAACAGTTCGAAGAGAGTAGAGAATAGAGAATAGAAAATAGAAAATAGAGAATAGACCGTGTTGTTAATAAATGTGACTCGAGGCAAGGTAACGTACCCTTTCCCAACGGCAGCCACCTTGACCATTGGTCAACGCTCACCACGCCGATGGCCATACCACGCCATATGGATAGATTTATTGCGTTCTAACCCGCCACCACGTGTTCTCTATACGTGTGCAGGCGTGCGTGTGACCGAGTGAATGAGTGAATGAGAGGGGGAGAACGACAGAGAGGGAGAGGGAGAGAGAGAGAGAGAGAGAAATAAAGAAGAAGAGGGACAGAAACCGCTCCACCGCCTGCTGCTGCCAGTGCCACCGTTGTCAGCCAAAAAGAATCCATTGTCAGCTAAGCTCGGTGGAATAGAAGCGATAAATCATTTCATTATGTTTTATACACCATTCATTATTTATAATACATTCGCATTATACTCCTATACGAGCCTATCTTACTCTTTCTTTCTTCCTTTTTCTCATCTTTTTTTTTTATTCAAAATCATTTTCCCTAACCTTTAACCTCTTCTCTCTCTCTCTCTCTCTCTCTCTCTCTCTCTCTCTCTCTCTCTCTCTCTCCCTGTCTCTCTTTCTCTCCCTCTTTCTCTTTGATACTTACATATATCATCCCTTATCTAAACACTTGTCTTCGAAACTCTTGTCTTATAAACTCGGAATTTTTTTTTGCGGTACGATCTATTTTTCTTTGTAATACATACGGAACATGGGAAAGAAACGAAGCTGAAATTTTCTAACGTCGTCGATCTATCGATCTATCGATCAAAGTACACAGGTTCATCTTAATTAACTCGTTACATTATTTATTAGATATAGATTCGAAAGGATCGAGTCGACCCGGTCGACTATTCGTATAAGAACGATAGACGTTAGCGTGCTCTTATTTGTCCTATATCGTAGAATCAAAGGAATGCTCGGAATTGTTTGAAAAACTATTGGCTATGTGATGAACTTCGAGCACGCGCAACCATCGCTAAACTAGATTAATGACTCTCCTAATCTAAGATATTCCCCTATTCTTTAACTCGATGGCGGGACCGTGCGAATTACTTCTTGTACCTTCTCGCAACTAGCCTGACAATCATAATCATTATATCTAATCATACGAGCTAAGGAAGTTGAGTTCTTAGGGACAGAGCTATTATGTATTATTACCATTCCCATACTTGTAACTAAGCAATTATATTCTTAGCAGGAATTATTATTACTCTGTGCCACGGTCAAACGCTTCGAAGTAACTATCGCCATTACCACTTTTATCATAATTATTGTTATTATCGTTACAGAAGTTACAGAGCACCTTGCAATATCCTCAGCAAACCCTTTTCCCCTTCTTCTTACTTATTATTCTCCGTGACATCGTTTTTAATTTTACCTTATACCTTTCCTCCAAGTCGTCCTATTTCTCTCTATTTCTCTCTCTTTCTCTCTTTCTCTCTTCTCGACGATCTATCCTTGTCTGATATTAGAACTCACTTTGGAACTCGTTACCTCGAGAAATTAGTTCTAAGTCCACCTTGACCCACTTTCCAAATTCACTTTACGTCTATCTTCTTACGACTAACGTGACAAAGTTTTAGTATAATTATCTTTAATTATACATCTCTCTCTCTCTCTCTCTCTCTCTCTCTTACGCTCTGTTTATTAATATTAATTTAACGTTATAAAAGAAGACGGACGAATAATACCGATCCCTTCCATTCAACGAATTACTCTGTATTATTAATTATCGAATATTAATCGAAATTCAACGTTATTATTTAGATCGTGTTAATTCGTAATATTATTATTGTTACTGCGTAATCGTAGAAAATAACAGAGCACGATGTATCCGTGTAATGAACATTTTTTTCTCTAATTAATATCTATTGATATTTTAAAAGATTTTCCTGCAACACGATCGTTAATCGATATAATTTCACTTTTCCTCGACGTTACGCGATCCTTAACTTTCTTCAAATAAAAATTACGATGAGGCTCGTACTCGCGAACTTCATTTTTATTTCAAAATAATAATCGTCAAACAAATCCACGTAAACAAATTATTTAAATATTCGCCTTGTTTAAATATTCTAACGTATAATCGCGAGTTTTATATAATAGTAGTAATAGTAGTAGTAGTAATAGTAGTAGTAGTAAGTCTGTATATCGATTCGCTGACAGTTAGATTATATACGCGTATCGCATTACCGTTATCGCATAGTTCTGGCAATCTATTTGACGAACGATGTGGTTACATTATCGAGATCGTAATCGATAAACACGGCTGATGCATTCTCCTGAGCCACAATTTACGCTCGTAGAAACGTGTACTAGCAGATGTAAATTCTGGCTAGTACTTTGTGTTATATACGACATTGGATGTTCTATTTCCCTGTTTGGTTAGATTACGAAACTAAAACGTATGTCTACGTGTATGTACGTACATATATGTAAATCTGAAAAAAAAATAAAAAAAGTGGGGATAAAAAAAGAAAAAAAAAATTATCTCTTCAAATGGAGTCGGTGCGTAGCGTGTGAAGGAGAAAAAAAAAGAATGATGTCACTCTTATCTTTAAAAAAAGAGAGGGAGAGAGAGAGACTTAGGTACATAAGTACATACATACGTATAATCGTTACCGCGAATCTATTTCATCGAACGGTTTGTAAGGATCGAAATGTAATTTAGTTCGGGTCAGCGAGCTTCTGGCCTAGGGCCATCGATATGAAAAGAGCCTTCCTAGGAGAGAAGACCGACGACTTAGAATCGAGTATACGTAAAAGCTTTCCAACGATCTTCGAACGGTGCATTTTGAAGACGTATCGAATACTATGCTACATTGCTCTACGCGAAATACATCTATATACGTATGTATATATATGTATATAGGTACATGTACGTATGTATTTCTTAATATTCGTGAAAAGGGGAAAAAAAAGAGAACGTGAGAAATCGTTGTCCAAAATATTTCTCTCCGAATTCTCTTCTAATAACAATATTATTTTTTAATAAAAAAAAATATATATATAAATGAAACAAATAAGTAGATAGAAAGAGAAGGAAGGAAAAATAGAAGAAAAAAGAAGAAATAAAAACGAAGCATTAAAGATATGTAAAAACTCGTAACGAAACTCGTAAAGAGTGAAACTACTTTCGATACTATCAATTTTTATCGATAGAAGAACGTCCAGTATTTATAATGGAATTTTCAAGGATACCTTGAATTATTTATTAACGCGTAAAACTACTACTCTTCGTGCATAACTTTCGGTCTATGCCCTTGTACGCGTTCGCGTTAACGCGCGTTCCATTCGCGCTTTTCTAAACGCCTAAACGCAGTCAAAGAATAAACAGGCTAGGTGTCAGCGTTCAAGGTTATAAATAATAAATACAGTAAAATCTTGAATGACGAAAAATAAATCGACGTATTATTACGTAGTGTGCGTAGTACGTTTCGTAACCTTTCGAATACGAAAACAACTCGTAATATATGTATTTAGAGAACAAATTTATCAGATAAATAATGGCATTTGTTCGATCGTCTGTCAATCCTTCAAATATATATATATATATTAAAAAAAAAAAAAATCTCGATAAATGTTATCTCGAAGACATAGGTATGCAAAACGTCGAAAATAAACGAAAAAGGAAAAAGCAAAAAATAATTGAGAAATTTAAGAGAAACATAAAACGAAGGGAGATAAATTTTTTATAAATTCGTCTCGCTCGTAAGATCGGCACCGCCTCATCTACCTCTACCATCTCCTTCTCACCGCGTTGGCGCGTAAATTAGGTAACTTGTTCGGATTTGCTGAAACTGGTTTGGCGACTCTTGAGGTAGGTCACGGCATCGTTGACCTCGGAAATACCATTCCTAGTCTTGAATGGAGAGTCTGGCATCGCTCGAGCAAGTCCTACCTGCCATTGACAATCGCTTTCCGTAGCGAATCGTGCGATAACGTCTGTACGCTATTCGATAATTCTATTGTACTCATTACTATCGATAAAGGCGTTTCTAATAGAAAAAAAAGAAAGAAAAAAAAATGGTCGGATTTTATATAAAAAATTATTTCTTCTTCAGCTCGAACTTCGAAAGAAATTAAAGTCATTCAATATCTTCGAAAGGTTCGTTGGAAAAAAAATCGTGATATTTTATATAGAAAATTATTATGAATTATTGCGAATGATTGAATTAATATCGTTTCTATTGATATCGTTTGCATTGATATCAATTAACGTTGCACTGTTGGAAACATCGACTCGTGCTTTCGTAACAATGGTAAACAGTTTACAAATGAAATCGATTAACAAAGTATGACTAAAGGATGTTTCTCTAGACGTAGAGAAGACTTCCGTAGGTGCTTCTATCAACGATGTTGTTTGCCGACGAACCTGTGCCTCGAGCACTTGCTTCGAACTTTAGTTTACGACTTGCGGATATCATGTCGCTCCAGAGAAATTCCATGAGCACAGATGCGAGTCAAGTATTCCTCTTTCCTCTCTCTCCCTCTTTCTCTCTTTCTCTCTCGAAAGGATACTTTTACAACGGCGACAAGTTCCGACAATATCGAACAACTTCCAACTATAGTTCAGTTCGTTGTGTAAACAGTTTGTCGAAATTCGAGAACCCTCGTAGATCTCGACCACGAATTTGTGAGATTTTCTTAGATCGATCGTACGAAGAAAAATAACATTGACATTTTATATTAATTCGATATGATCGAGGATGTTCTCTGTGTTTTAAAGAATACGAAAAAAAGAAAAAAAAGAAATAGAAAAAAAGAATTTCTTAACATTAACGTCAAAATTATATCTCGTTATACTTCGTAAAGCAAAATCAATTTTTGTCCAACGCATCCGTACCAAACGAAGTTATCTCTCCTTCATTTTCCACAAATTCCTTTCGCCGACGGCGTGCTCTTGTAATCCCATCGACCTAACCCATCAACGATCCTACCACGGATAACAAGATGTCTGCTTTGATGAAATGGCAAAAATTGAATATCTTAGCCCAACAAAGTCTCTCTCTCTCTCTCTCTCTCTCTCTCTCTTTCTGTATTGTATCGTCCTTCGTTATTTTCCTATTTCGTAGTTAATAGAAAAACCATAACTACTTGTCAAAAGACGTAAACCTCTATAAAATTGAAGAAAAATAGTAGTAAATTCTTTAACGATTGAAAAATAACTAACTATAATGTTCAGATGAAATTGAACTAACATCATAAAATGTAAACGCTCTAAGCGATTTAAATCTATCGATATATTATAATACGAAAACTTTCTTCTCGAATAAAATTCTTTTTTATTTGACGTCTCGGTAACTTTGCGTTACGGTTCAAACGATTACAAGAGGAAAATAGCGTGGAGTAACTAACCCAACGTGGAACGTAGTAATAACGACGATCGTACTTACCTGCAATAATAAACGTCAACTTTCTCAGGGATAATAGTAATAGTTACGTTCGCCGATGCCAAAGGTAGAGAAGTGGTAATCCGCATGCACGGCGCTACTTTCACGACGGTTTAAAATGCCAATGAATCTTCGGCGATCCCGGATTTTCGTATTTTTAAGTTAATTAGCAAGAAATAGGCACAAACTATTTAAGAATACAATTTTTCTTGATACTCTGTGCTTGTCGTATTCATCGCTCGTTAAAATACCAAAAATTTTAGCTCAACGAAGATGAGAAAAATATTCGAAAGCTGATTCGTTATGGAGATCGTAGAAAAAAAAAGAAAAAGAAAAAGAAAAGAAAAGAAAGAAAAGAAAGAAAGAAAGAAGAACAAAAACAAAATGAAAGAATTTACGAAAAGAAAAAAAGATTTTTTCCACGATGAAGCCACAATGAAAATCTTCTCTAGCGAGGCTCGTTAATGGATTTAACGGTAACGGCTTCTACTAGGTGCGCTCTCATTTTTCTATCATAAACAAGCGATTATCCGTACGGAATATAATAAACTCTTGGCGTGTATACCGCCATTAGCCGGGTTTATCTTCGGCCTCGATATCGAAGCTCCACGACGGAATAATATCGAAAGTGCTATGCTACTCTCCGCGATTGCCGATTAGCGGCTGGACGAAGATAATACATGAAGAGGAGAAACGAGATGTTTGCGATTTCACGCGAAACCACACGCTCGTATGTGCTACATCGTCTCTCTCTCTCTCTCTCTCTCTCTCTTTTTCTCTCTTTCTCTACACACACACACACACACATATACACACCATGTATACGTATCATATCAACGAAACCACGAGGGAAAAACTTTGGAAAGAGGGTCTCTCTTTAAAGTCCCTCCAGCTTTGAAAATTTTCCTTCAAACTAACAATTTCCATAATAGCATCGCGTCGTTCGTGAAGAGGCACGTTTTATCTCACTATGAACTTACCTCGATCGTTGACGAAAAAAGAAAGAGAGAGAGAGAGAGAGAGAGAGAGAGAGAGAGAGAGTTGCTCGTTACGATACTACTAAGTTGTATAATTACTAACGCTATCGAATCTTTTCTCATCCTCTTTCTCCACCTCGACTCTTCTCTTTCATGAAGTTTCTATTAAACGGATAAAAGTCTTTCCAAAATGCCAACGACGATCTCAAGATCGAAATTCTTCAAAGGAGTAAAGAGGATCTTATGCCAGACGCGTTAGAAAGTTATTAATTAGATTCAATCACTTTCTTCCTTTTTCTTTTTTCTTGTTTTCCTCTCTCTCTCTCTCTCTCTTTTATCACGAAGAGATTGCTATCGTATTATCGTATTATTCCGTTCGACGAACGACCGTACGAGGATAGAAATTTTTGAAAATGTATCGAAAAAGAATGAGGAGAAACTCGGACAGGTGAGACCAAGCATTAGCGTGAACTAACGTAATGTAAATGTAATTTATGATTAAATTGAGAGACGTCGAGAAGACATTTAAGTTCGCGTTGATTCCCTTATCCAATCGGTACATCAGAGTCAACTTTGTTCGTCGTAAAATCGACGAGTAAGAAACGACGTACATAAGTAAGTAAGTACACGGTTGTCTGCTCGTTTTAATCGGTAGACTTTATATATTGTACATATATACTATGACGCGTGAGGATAGACAGACGTACTCACGCTTATGTCCTTCGTAAGTATCTTAAGACGGCGAAAGTAGGTGTCTACAACATCCTCCTCTCGTATCTTTCAAGATTTTATCTCTGAAAAGTCAGATACCGAGCGCGAAACGAACATCGACGCGATCGATCGTTCTCATTCCGATCGATCGGTTCTTTCTCGATCGGTAATTTCATCGTGATCGAACTACCTCCGATATAGAGACTCCGATTCAATCGGTTTCTCACGCGATAGGTAGGACGTGGAATGATTAACTCGATATCAATTGCATAGGACATTGTCGTTGATTAACGACCATACCACGGCATCAACAACAGCATCACCACCAGCAGCAGCAGCAGCAGCAGCGATCTTAATCGATTAAAGCGATCCAAAGCTGCTTAACGGAGGCTTGTAAACTATCTGATTAACGTTTACTCTAGTTAAAATATTTATATTTAGAGATTTCGGGATTGTTCTTTCTTCACGAGGATTTTCCTCGTTATAGATATACTAGATTTACGTCAAAGGTATTTTCTCGTAACGTGAAGATTACGAAAGAATCTTATAACTTTGTATTATTTTCATATAAGATTCAAAGTTGTAAATATGACATATATGCGTGTGTGTATATATTTGAGACTTGTAAATGCAACCGGTTCTTCTACTTGACGACGATAAATCGATAGGACAATAAATCGAGATACGAAATGTCCTACCGTTTCATAACGGTCCTCCTCCTTCGACTTTGTCGAGAGAGAACAAGAAGAGCTTAGGTTATACGCAAGCATATGTATTTACCTACATATATCTCCGTATATGTGTATATATATCCCTACCCATATGTATATATCATAGTAATGAAAAAAATTGTCATGGCAGTGGCAATGGCGCTGGCTAGACGGTGGCAGCGACTAGGTAACTTGAATAAAAGCGAGCGATAAAAATTCTTGTTTATTGTTATAGGTATATTTACGGTAATGTGTTACAACGTGCTGTGCGACAAGTACGCGACACGGCAAATGTACGGTTATTGTCCAAGCTGGGCTCTCGATTGGGAATATCGGAAAAAGGGAATCCTCGATGAAATACGGCATTATGCCGCGGACATCATCAGCTTGCAGGAGGTCGAGACGGACCAATTCTACAATTTCTTCCTGCCAGAGTTAAAGCACGACGGTTACGACGGTATCTTCTCACCGAAATCGCGAGCTAAGACGATGGCCGAGAACGACAGGAAGTACGTCGACGGTTGCGCTATTTTTTACAGAACAGCCAAGTAAGTATTATATATAAATTGAATTATTTTTATCTAAACTTTTACCTCTTACTTCGGTGATATTTGGTAAGTAAGTTCGAAATAATGAAAGACGAAAGGAGAAAAATAGGAAGGAGTATTAAATACGAGTTTCTCGTTTGGAACGGTCGGACAAAAAACGATTGAGATGGGAGATGAAAAGTAGAAGGAAGGAGAGAGAGAGAGAGAGAGAAAGAGGGCGCGGTCAACTTTTTTAATCAAACTTTCTTTACCCTTGACACATCACCGATGTGTCCTTTTGTTCCACGAAAGACGAATTGACTTAACGAGGAGACATCGAAATATATCCATGACAATATTTAACGCGAGCTAGGATAAGTCGTTTAAAACTGAGAGCTGTATGACGTCGGGACAAACGGCAACGACAAGATAATGCAAATTTCCTCGAGATAAAGCGGCAAGTGAACGAACGTAGTACTCGCTTCGTAGTAGCGTTTCCCTCGACACTTGAACAAATATCAACGCGGACAGCGAGAGAGAAAATTTGCATTTTCACCTTAGTAGTACATCCAATTTACGAAGACACGAACCGAGTTACCTACCATGAGAGTAGCTACAGCATCTACGGCACCAGCAGCAGCAGCAGCAGCAGCAGCTACAGGAGTAGCAGCAGCAGTAGCAGATGTATCTCGCGATCCTCTTGCATACCGTCTACGCATTTCCGTTTTTCGCGGAAAGATAAACGAAAGAAGTCGAGTAATGTGATACGCTTTTTATTACACGAAGATATGACGACATAAGGAAAAGATAAAAGACTTGAAAGAAACAACGATATGATCTCGAACGGAATATTACAAGAAAATCTTGTATTATTTCAACAAGTAAATCTTTATGTTCTCGATTATCTGAATTTTGACGTATAATATAATAGAGTAATATACGTTGGAATAAATGAAACGATGTTGACTATCGAGAGAGAGAGAGAGAGAGAGAGAGAGAGGGAGAGGGAGAAAGAGAAATAGAGAATTGAAACGATTAATTCGCTCTAACGTAGATACATACATATGTCGAGTGATATAACGTCCCTTTATACTCTGACATCATAAATGCTCCGTGGAACAGACGTCTCTATGACGATATTAAGGTCAGCCAAATGACAAAGCTTTCGGATGTGACCTACATCGTTGCCGTGTGCACCCATGTTACATGTTATATGTATACAGGTATACACCAAAGCTTGTGAAAAGCAGACGGAATAATTTGCGAATATTTCCTCGAACGAGTTCCAAACCTAACTGCCCTACTCTCGGCCTTTCAACGATTAGCCTCGATGGAAACGTTATCGAATATACATATAAATATATATATATACATATATACATACATGTATATATGTATGTATATATAGTAGGTTGGTATACGACTAGAGCGATTGGCTTCCAAATAGACTCGAGGGCACGATAGAACGAATTGCTTTCGATCTTTTCTCTCTCTCTCTCTCTCTCTCTCTCTCTTTTCCTCTCTTTTTCGTTCTCACTCACGAATAATCGAGTCCGTTCGCCAAAAGCACGTATCACCATTCTTCGCTACTTCGTCGGCTCGGTTTATTGCACTTGGAAGATCCAACGAAATATTTGTTCCCCAACTACTCTCCGTCAAACTTTCGTATTAGTTCGGTAAGAAGAAATAGGGGACGGAAAGAAAAGAGAGAAAGAGGGGAAGAGGGAAAGAGGGAAAGAGAAAGAGAGCTTCTCGAAGTAATACTCGTGTCTTGCTAGGCGTGCCTGCTCGTGATTCGAAAGTTTTCGAACGGATGAGCGGCTGGACGATACTCCGGAAACGTCGATACTTCTGACTCGCGTCGTGGCCCACGAGGTCGTGCTTCCCTCTTGCTTCCCTCCTCCCTCTTTCCTCTTTCTCTCCTCTTTCTCTCCTCCTCCCTCTTTCTCTTTTCTTCTTATTCTTTTTATCCCTCTTTTCGCGGTGAACGTATCGTTCCAAGTTTCTTTTCCACCATTTCGACCCAACTTATTTCCGGTAAGTACATGTCGTAAGAAAAACGATACTATGCGGTTACTCTTAACGAAAGTAATCGTCGACGGATGAGGAAAGAAAAATCAAAAAAAAAAGAAAGAAAGAAGAAAAGCAAAATTAAGGGGAAAGAATTAAAAATGATAAAAATTAAAAAAAAAATGGAGGGGAGAGAACGAAAAGGAAAAAAAAGAAATATCCGTCGCGTAGCATCCCTTTTTTTTCTTCTTTTTTTCTTTCTTTCTTCTCTTCCCTTTTTCTTTATTTTTCTTAAATTTTCGTAAAAATCTCTCTCACGTTTTCATCGCTAGACATAACACGAGAAAGAAATTTTCGTTGAACGACAGTGGACGGTAGTTTTCCATTTGCAGTATCTTAAACGTGCGCAAACGCATCTCGGGGAAATATTACGCAAGCTTGGACTCGAATCTCCGGGGGATAACAAGATACGAGACAGAAATGGTGCGGTGCACAAATGGCCTCTGTTAACAGCTAACGCACAGATGTGTATATATATATTTATATATATATATATGTGTGTGTGTGTGAGAGGAGGGAAGAAGCGGCTTCCTTTTTAAAAGCTAGAACAAGAGTCCGTTTACGCTCCTTTCTTACCTTAATATGTATGGCCTTAATCCTACGAGGGTTAATGAACGCGATGAAAATAATCAAATAGAAAAAAATATTTTCGAAAAATGAAATTCGTTGTCTATATTGATTTTTCATAAAATATTTTTCTTTTCTCTTTTTCTTCTATCTTTGTTCTTTTTCTTTTTTTTTGAAACATAGAATTACTCCCATAGAATTTTCTTCTTTAGATAACATCTCATTCTACATTTAACTATAATAATAGTAATAATGAAAGGGACAAGAAAGAGAAAAAAAAAATAGAGTAAAATACTATCGCGGAAAGAAAATTGTCTTATTAATCTCTGGCGACGTTCATCTTGTTTCCCATCATTCTCGTCTTGTATTTTTTATCTTTTGTTTTTGCCCTTTCTATCCTTTTTCCTTCTTTTGTCTTCCTTTCTTTCCAATAAAGAATTTCCATTTTCTCCAATGTACAATTTACGTTGAGCTTCTCCGAGAGCACAGTCTCTTTCCTCCCGCCCCGCCCCTCTCTCTCTCTCTCTTTCTTTCTACCTTTATCTTGCCGAGAGAGTATTTATACAATCTCGGCACGACATCTGTTGTGCAACTGCGGGTGACGTTGATTCAATCTTGTTTACGGGTAACGGCCTGATGGAGGGGGACGGGGGATGATGGCTCGTAATGGGGATTCGGTGAAGAATATATTTCTCTCGACTATACGTGCCACACATATCGGCAAAAGGAAGGCTCTACTCGGCATGCCATACGTGATACGCCTTCCTACGAGTTTTTCCACGACAAAAATCGGCACCACCTATCGTATACCGATGACGATGACGACCAAGACGACGACAACGACGACTAGAACGACTACGACTAGAACGACGAGAAGATTTTCTCGTGAACGCGACAGGGAAATTGAGTCGTGTCAGCCATTACGAAAACTTATGACGACGAAAGAATAAAAATCGTCGGATGGACGATAGAAAATTTTTATCTGATCTATTTATACATACACTTTTCACTCGTTTAATTTTTTCCTTTCTCTTGTTTCCTTTCCTTACAGATTCACCTTGATAAAGGAGCATTTAGTCGAATTCAATCAATTGGCCATGGCAAACGCCGAAGGTTCGGACAATATGCTGAACAGAGTTATGCCCAAAGATAACATTGGATTGGCTGCTCTTCTTAGAACGAAGGAAGCCGCTTGGGACAACGGTGAGTATTTATTTTTTTAATCGGACATAATACCATGTATACACATACATATACATATACATACATGCATATACATACATATACATACATATAGACAGAGACAGAGAGAGACATGTATACCTATATCTGTAGGAGTCTCTGTGTATTCGTCTATCATGGATTTTATACGAGATCGAAACGAGTGTGGTGGCTTGCCCCTACAGCTTCTTCCATCCAACATATTCAGGTCGCCCTCGTTAAAGTCGTCGCTTGGAGACCTCGCCACGGTATGCGAGCTCTTTTTACAAAAAAAAATAAAATAAAATAAAATAAAATAAAAATAAAAAATATATATATATAGATGTAGTATATATAAAAAAAGAAGGATGAGTCGAGTAAAAAAGTGGCGGGAGGAGAAATAAACTCTCATCGAGAGTAAGTAGTGCGACCTATTGATAAAAGCACTCTCCTATGTTCGATAACCTCCGAGAAAGGAGGACGCCGATAATAAAAGATTCTCGACAATCGTTTACAGTCGACTTTTCTGACGGCAAAGAGAATGGACCGAACGAGAAACGAAAGAAGAATCGGATCTTCGCTTTTCTCTCTCTTTTTTCTCTTTTTTTTTCTGTCTGTCTGTTTGTCTGTCTGTCTTTCTCCTTTTTTTTCTTTCTTTTCCCTCTCTTTCCCGAACGTATTTCTTCGACCGTACATCTCAGCCTTTTACGCTCATTAAACCGGTCCTTCTCTTACTAAATACTTGAATTTACCGATACGATACCCTAATGGGACAAAGGAATTTAATTGCTATAGGAGAAAATATAAGATGAAAGAAAGAGAGAGAGAGAGAGAGAGAGAGAAAATATCTAATAAAGCGAAATGAAAGTTTGCGAGAATTAACTAGCGTTAAGATGGCCCCAATAAATAATTGATTAGTATCGGCTATTATCTATCATGATTATTATTGTTGTTATTATCGTTATTATCGTTATTATTATATTAAGAGAAAGTTTTCAAGGGAAATGAAATTCCTTGCTTTTGCTTTTTCTCGATTATTTTTAATGATCGTTCGAGAAAATTCCGAAGCAGGATAAAAATAGGAAGGAAGAAAAAATAGAAAAAGCATAAATATTTCACTATGTACCTTCATCATCGTCGAAGATACTTAATGATTTTTCTGTATGCGCATTTCTGTAATTCGAGCCAATTAGCGCTCAAGATCGTTCTCTCTTCTCTCTCTTTCTCTCTCTCTCTTTCTCTCTCCATTTCTATCTATCTCTATCTATCTCTATCTCTTTCTCTCGATCGTTTTCATAATTGATGGGGATGTACGAATCCTTACATACACTGCACGCGATCCTTGGATAACCTGATGGAGGATCTCCCTGACAAGAATATCCGGACGCAAACGAGGACGAAATAACGTGTACATAGTGTTTATAAATCCATGCAATTTATTTGCATTAAAAATGACTTGACGAAGGTACATATAATTTGGGAATGAGAAGATTAATTATTATTTAACGTAACATGCAGTAATTATATCAAAATATACTGTCTTCGCTCGTGTTTCTCTTGCCTTTTACATATACATATACATATATATATATATATATACATATACATATTATATATATGTACACACACACACACACACACACACACACACACACACACACACACACACACACACACACAAATTTATCATAGAAACAGCAAAAAAAGAGTGTTCAACATTTTCAATGAAAAATATCGATCAAAAGATAGGGTTGTAGAAATTTTATTTGAAGGGACACCCTATAGAGAGAAACGAACCATGGGGATTAGCAACTGTAATAAATCCGTTTCTTCTTTTCTTCGCACGCATCCATGGTATTATAAAGCGAGGAACGAGGGTTGCGTGTTGCAGTTGCCACCGTTGGACGATTAATAAACGCATTGAAATACGAGCGGAATATTAACCGATCGAACGCACCCAACTCAATTACCCCGGCCAGTTAAGGCGATTCCATTTCGCTAAGATAACTCGTTTCTACGCTACACGAACGATGATTTCTTCTAAACTTCTTTTAGCCTCCGGAAGACAAAAAAAAGGAAGGAAAAAAAAAGAAGAAGAAATAAATATAGGAAATAAAATAAAATGAAATGTTTCGCAAGCTTCCGTAGAAATTTCAATCCGATTTCCGCACGATTTAATATGATCTTATTAAAATGATTGATTTGAATCTGTTTTATCGTTTATTAACATTCATTGATATCTATTATTATAATATTTAATAAATAATATAAATTTACATATTATATTATAATAATATTCAAGAGAAAGAGAAGGGAGATATTACATATATAGTATCGTAATATTATTATATTTAAATATTAATTATGTATTATTACATATTTATACATTTTCTCGAGTAGTAGATATCAATGTTAATAGTTCGAAAGAGAAAGAGAGAGAGAGAGAGAGAGAGAGAGAGAAAGAGAGAAGGAATGAGTAGATAGAGAATTTGAAAGATAAAAATTGAACGCAGAATTTCTAGCAGAATTATTGAACGTGGAGCACAATGAATATGATCCATCAATACCGTTGGCCCAAGAAGGTTGACAAGATCTCTAATCTCCCAAGAGTATCGCGAGTATAATATATTCAGAAAATAAATCGTCCTTCCGGCGCCGGTAATCACGAAAGCCGCCTTCTCTTTTCTCGAATGCTGATGTACCCATCCAACGTGCTTTTGCATCTTTGTTGCTAACTCATCCTCGTTGGACGGGATTGAACCAATTACGTTGAAGCATCCTCGCGTCACTTGAATAGATTAGAAGGGATATACACAGATGGGCTATCACCGACTCTATTTATAAGTTTTTATATCCCTACCTTATTTTTCATATAGATTTTTGTCTAATATTAACACGAAAGATTTAGATCTTTGATCTAGTTTGTTCTTTTTCTTTTCTTCCTCTCTCTCTCTCTCTCCCTCTTTCTCTCTCTGTCTTTTTTTTTTTTTTAACGTTAAAGCATGAATGTAAAAACGTAAAATAGTCATAAATCTGGATTTTATATTTTATATCGTAATACGAACGTAAAATATTAAGGAAAAAAGAATTTGTTTTCGTTCGTATATCAAAATCGATTCCACGATATATATGTATGTATATCTATGAGTTACATTTTTTCTAAGGGTTGATCCATAACGTCTATCCAAGAAATTTCAAAGCACGAGCACTCGAACGAATTATGATATTATACATTCGTCGTACAGACATTTGATCGTATCAGAAGATCTATTTAACCGGAGTGATAGTAATAACCGGATATATCGATCAGCCTCGAAGCAATGAGCACTATTTTAACGTTAAGATATAGATACGGGTCGAAGTAAGTAAGACTGTCGAGTAAGAATCGTTCTCTTATGAGATTTCTGATAAATCGCGTGTCTCTCTCTCTCTCCCTCTCTCTCTCTTTCTTTCTCTCTAGACTTTATTTTTTTCTTTTTCTCTTTTTTTTTCTTTCTTTTTTTTTACCAATCACCATGACGCTGCCTCATCACCGTATTGGACGGTAAACTTAGCCGGCCAGTCCCGTATTACGCGTCCAGAGTGAGCGCTTAATTAATTGCCAGCAGTTCTCCTCGTATAGCAATCTATATGGACGTAGATATCGATAGAAGCGAGTTTCAAGCGGAGGAGTGCCAGTAGGAAAATGAAGTGGCACGAGTTCACGGAGCAATCGTACAGCAACCAATAGAGGAAGCTTTATAATTCGTTTTCAGAACTGTCAATCCTATCTCACAAGTATACGAGGCTCGGTGTCACTCCTCTGGTCTTTTATTTTGTATGCTTTTTATTTTTTATATATTCTTTTTTCGTTCTCTTTTTGTTCTTTCTTTTTCGCCTTTTCGTCTCTTCTTTTTCTCCGCAGAAACTTATAGCCTCCTGGCTGGAGATATGTATCAGTGGTTCTTCACTTTCTTCTCTATCTGTTTCATATAAGATATTAAAGTGTTCCTATCGAATTTCTTTTTTTACTACATCCTATATTATTTATCGGAATTATCGCGAATAAATTGGAGATCGAATGAGGATAGTATTAATTTAATTTCTTCTTATCGAAAAAGGGATATATATATGAAAAATTAGAAATCATTTGAGACTTCCTAATAACTTAAAGATATGTTTATTAACGATCGATATAATAAAAAAATAATAATAATAAAGCTGTTAGAAATGAATAGAAATTGTTCTGAATTCCAAAGTAAGAACCACTGATATATTCCGGTAGACAACGCGTGGGCCGTCTATGCCCTGAGAGAAGATGCGAATATTTGCGTGCTCGCGCGTGCGTATATACATAAGTCAGGGAGCAAGAACTCGTGTACACATATATATATATATATATATATATATATATATAGATGTATATATATATATATATATATATATATATATATATATCTAGACTAGAGAAACTTGACGTATCGGCAATCCTTGCTATGTCTTGCACGAGACATCGAGGTGAACTAATTGGATAGACGTGATTTAAGGGTAGTCTTTTTTAAAGATGACCACGGGCGGTGCGAGCAACCGCGAAATTCCAAAGGCGGACAAGGTATTCCAATAATTCTTGATCAGTAATATGTAAATTTCTACGTCTTCAGCAAAGAAATCCAGAATGTATATCGCGTGAGAATTCGACGATGGAATTTATTTAACAGTACCTAGTAAAGTTGAAATCGATAAACTTTAATAAAAAGAACAAAAAACATATATATATATATATATATCGTAAATCAATGATTTTTAGATGCACCATCGTAAGATTCAAATTCGAGTTTCATTCAAAATCTACGATCGACAGTGCGTTGAAAAAGAATACGACAGAGACAAAGGAAAAAAGAAAGAAAGAAAGAAAGAAAGAAAGAGAAAGAGAGAGAGAGAGAGATCATTAAAGCATAAGGTTAACGGCATAGTACTAGACGTATCCTTCCGTGGCTAGTTAACAGAATAAAATTATGCACGAGTTTAAAAGGTCTTCCTTAATGGGTTTTATCGAGAGGAAGGAGGAATCGAGAAGGGAGCGAGAATCCGTGCAGCTGTTTCATAGCACGATAACTACCGTGTGATATTGAATGGGTAGGTAATGTAGCTTCCGAGTACAAAAAGATAGGTCGGGATAAAGCGTGGAAGCTCATGGTATAAAGGAAGGATCCCGAGCATACGCTTTACCACGTAAAAGTCCTAAGGAAGTCGGATGGCGATGGCTTTCACGGTCGATAGGGCCGATATTATTGGGTCTGGCACTTTGACTAGCATAGAATTTACGATTAACTCCGCAAAACAGGAAATAAAGTCTGCGGGATATCGGTAGGTATCCCCGAGTTTTTAACATAACACGAATTCCCTGATTATCTCGGCGCTACTTGATTCAACATATTTCTTTCGTATTTCTCTATTTCCACATTAAAATTTCCTGGGTTGACAGTTCGTCGCAGAGCGAGTTTGAAAAGTTCGATATCATTCACCGAGCTACGTACGTATGCATGTATGTATGCAACCACGATCAAATTATAATTATTCTTCTAAAGATGGAAGACTCGACGAAATCGAAATTCAAATAAAAGCTGTTTTAGAACCGGTCGGTAGATATTCCACGTTAGTATTAGTACCACCGATGAAGCGGCAAGGTACTCAGGAAAATTGGACCACCTGGTGGCCTCGCGGGAATGAGCGTGAATTCTATGCTCTTGTGGAAGAGAGAGAAGAGAGAAGAGAGAGGAGAGAGAGAGAGAGAGAGGGAGAGAGAGAGAAGAGAAGAGAAGAGAATCGGAGTCGAGGCGATCGTGTCCCGCCAGTAGACGTTTCAATAACGTAACTCCGCGCGAGGAGCATTAATTGAGGAGAGTCGCTCGGCAATATGGGTGCTCCCATTACGTGAATAAATCACCCCAGATTAGAATGGAGGGTATACCGCTTGCCTTCGACGTTGGTATGTTGGTGTTGGTGGCGCAACAACAACCGATCGCGAGCCACCGTCCCGTTCCACCAGGACACGCCGGCTCGAGCCGGAGGTCCTCGTAAATTACCCAACGAATCAATATCGTCCTCTTCCCTGCTTCAATCTATACCCACCCAACACAGTACCCTCTCTCTCTCTCTCTCTCTCTTGGATCCAAGAAGAGAGAGAGAAAGAGAGCTTTTATCGGCCGTACGATTCGAGCGAAACGCCAGTAGCGGCTTTTACGGAATATCCTAGCACGGAGTATCGTACGGATATTCCACGGAAACGGACGTTTAACGTCTACGAACTTGGGATATTTACTGCTTTCCCAAAGGAAGAAGGATGAGAGAGAGAGAGAGAGAGAGAGAGAAAACCAAAGTGCTAGGAAACTTTCGATCACCCTCGTTCGATCCTCTCCACGAAACGCGAAGCTTCTTTTTCTCTAATCGATTTACGATCGGCTCAACGACGGATTTTCCGAGAGATCAGACCTACTGAAAATTTATGAGCCTTTCTACTCGTCTCTATACATATTATAATTAATACATCCTTAATCCCAAACGACGAACTCAATTTCTACGTCGGACGGGAAAAGAAATGGGGAAGGAAAAAGAAAAAAAAGAAAATCGAACGAATTTTGACACCTTTTTTCCCTTCCACTCTCATTCCCATCCCTCACTCCAACTTACCCCCCTACTATTCCAACTCGATCCGACACTTCACGAGAGGAATTTGATTTTATCGATAAAAAGAGGCTTGATTCCGAATGATCGTCCTTATCGCGAAAGCAATATCGTATCGATAATCGGATTTCGTGACTGCACCACGCGTCCATTGTGCGTGAACGTGCATCATCTTTTTTTTCTTTCTCTCTCTCTCTCTCTCTCTTTCTCTCTCTCTCTCTCTCTATCCCTCTCTCTTCCTCGCGTTTTTCGCAGTGGCAACCGGTTCGAGATAGAATGAAAAGGATAGAAGAAAGAACTAGTGGACAGAACGTTGCACGCTCTCGTTATAGATCCCTCGTAAAGATTGCTTGGATCCAATGGGGATTTCTCAAGGGGCAGGTGCTCCGGAGCATGTCTCGGAAACTCCGTTGCTCTTTGACGAGAAATATGCTCTTCTTCTTCTTTCTTTCTTTCTCTTTCTTCACCTTCATTTCCTCCATCTCTTTCTCTTCCTTCTCCTTCTATCTTTCCCTTCCTCTTTTATTTTTCTTCCATTCTTCTCGTTCTTCTTCTCGTACCACCACCATCCTTCGATGAGAGAAGCTCGACAAAATGTTCTCGCTTCGTTGTGGTTAATCTCTCGCAGAACGAAAATTGCGACCATCACGCACGACGGCTCAGCGCGCACATAAGCTTCTTGCGGTAGGTCCGTTGAAAGCTCCTAGGTCCGATGAAACAGCCTGTTCTTCGTTAATTATAGCCCGCAAACAAACACGATCCTTCCTTTATACTCTTTCGAACTTACGCGGAACACCAAAATCGTGTTTAATCGACGAGTTAATCTCGTTTTCTCCAAGTCTTTGTTTTTCTCTTTTCTCTCTTTTTTTTTTTTTACTTTTCTTTTCTTTTCTTCGTCGAAATAATTCCAATCTTCTGTTAAAGAGATTATCTTTCTATCGTTTCTTCTCTTCTCACGATACAAGATTCGATACATATACGATATACGATATTATGATTAATACAATTTCGATAGGGGATGTTAATACTATCGTTTTTTCGAGAAAGAATATAAAACTTTTGCGTTATGTATCTTTTTGGACAGTAGATAATAGTCCAAGTGAGAGACGGAGCAAGATTTTTTGTTTGCGAAGCACGGTTTTTTTTTCTTTTTCTTTCTTTTTTATGAAACGTTAATAATCGTTCTCTACCGACTAAAGAACATTACAGTGGTATGTGCGGTTTGGATGTTGACTTTCGTAACTGTATTTATAATGCGTGCGAGTTATCTTTTAAACCTATACGGGAAAGTGAATAGGAGGCAGTATTGCATGTAAATTACTTACCTGATCTACATCCGTTAATGATTGTAATAATTTTCTCTATGAACAATTTTTCTATGCAAATCAAGGCTATCGTTTCTTCGTTCCTTTCTTCTCTTTTCTTTTCCCTTTTTTGTTTTTTTCACATGCAAAAATATTTTACATATCGTTGCCAATCAATGCGTGATTACGAAACGATAAGATATGCGTTAAAATGTGTGTGTTCCATCGAACGATCAGATATAATGCAATATCGGTTGAAAAAAAAAAGAAAAAGAAAAAAACGTCGAATTCCTACGGTTGATTCGTTCGTGGTAGATACAATAGTATGTAACATTCGACGCGACTTTTCAGGTCCGAAGCTGCGAAAAGGATGTCCCTGCATTCGACTAATCCCTTCTCTGCTTTTAAATGCGAGTTAATCCGCGTACTATTGTTTTATTTTTATTTTTCACTAGTTTTTATTTTTCTTTTTTCTTTTTTTTTTATAGTTCTTCGTTCTTTTCTTTTTTTTTTTTTTTTTATTCGAACAAAGCACTGTTATCGTATCCGTCACGCTTCGGCAAATATTACAACGTTGATTCTACTTCGCTACTTTCTCTCTCTCTCTCTCTCTCTCTCTCTCTCTCTCTCCGTCTATCTGTATGTCTCTTTTTTCAACAACCTGCACGCAAACGTACCGAGAGAAGCATTTATTTAAACGATGGAATTGAAATTCACGTTATCTCGATATATCGTACCGTGTCATTGCAAACGACGTACGTTATGTACGTTCGACGAGTAAACAAAATCCGGATCGTTCTACTTCGAGAGCCATAACGCCGATAATTTTCATTTGAAATGTCAATAGATACATTCCCACTGAGGGGGTTCATACCATGTTTCGTTCGTATGTTCATCGATAGAAACCCCGACGAAATTTTGATGGAATATGCATTATATAGGAAAATAAAAAAGGAATCGATAACATTCGATATCCATGCTTATCATATACATACATATATACACATACATACATACATACATAGATACATACATACATACATATATATATATATATATATATATATATATATATATAATTTACCTCTAATTCTTTCATCATGCCGATAGAAGATACCACGAGTTATCCTTAAAATGTTTAAACTAATTCTCTCTCTCTCTCTCTCTCTCCCTCTCTGTCTAATTCTCTCTCATGCCACCCGTTAGAGGTCGATTTCTTCGTGTTATTCGACCACCGACGCCTTGTAACTCTCCCTTAATTGCTCAGCGAGATAACGCTTGCCTTCTGGCTAATTGCAAATAGACGAAGTAACTGCATAATACTTGGTTTGTTACGATCTCTCTGTTGTAAGAGAACAAGTTATCGCACTGATTTCCGGCGATGTAGGCACTCAGGCGTTAATTTAGAATGACCATCCTAGGATCTCATACCGTTAGCATCTCTTTTATTGCGATCACCTTACTTCCTGGCACGTGCCAAGGATTACTTAGGGCATAAGTGAGTTAATAATGCGTAGGTGCTGAGTCACACTATCTCTCTCTCTCTCTCTCTCTCTCTCTCTCTCTCTCTCTTTCTCTCTCTCGCACGATCTCTGTTCCAAAACGAAAGATAAATAAGAGCAAGAGAGAAAGAGAAAAAAAAATATTATTTCTCACCCTCCTTATATTTACCAAGGTTTATGTGAGCCAGGTGTGCTTCCCGTAATCGCACGAAAAAGCTTCGTGAAGCATAACAGACCATTTTCTACGTAGATAACCATGTTAAGAAAATATCGGTTGAAATTCTTATTTCGCAACCGAAACACGCGGATTATTGTAGAGACATAGAATATATGCGTATCTACCTTCTTTTTTTTCTGGTACAGTGGATTTCGTACGACAATGTTCTTGGCGGGTCATCGGAGGTCATCTTCTTCTTCTTTTTTTTTTTTTTATAGGTTATTTTATATGAAACTATTCACTCTACATAATTACGCGTATATAAGCACGTGTATGTAATTACGCGTATATAGTTACATGTATATAATTACGATTTGCATACGTAACATTTTGATTTATTTTTTCGAAGGAGATAAAAGAAAAAAGAAACAAAAATTTAAGTATTCACCGATTCTGACACTCGACAAATAAAATCCCGGCGGATAATAATGCAAACAAAAATGTCGTGCACCACCGTCGGTATGTTCGGTCTCCTACGATACGTAGCGCAATCTACAGGATTTTTCTTGAACTTGAAGCGTTTTAACCGACCATGATTTTACCGATTTTCGTTTCGTGCCGTCAACGAAGTTATTTTTGCGTTATTTAAAAAAGAGAGTGACAAGGAAGAAATAATTTTACGAATAATAAAATCGACAAGATGTCTGGTTACACTGGACAAGAGAATTATTGGGCTCAATCGAATCCGAATCCATACAAGTACGAGACATTCGATTTCGAGCAACCTAACCAACAATTTGAATTCCAAACGTACGGTGATCAACAATCAGAATATAATGCTTATTCGCCCAAAAGTTATTTAGATCCAACGCAAGGCCCTTATGCCGGTGAAATGTATCCACCAGATGATTTTACAAAAGGTATAATATATTCCATAAGAAAATTTCTATTTTCGAGGCAATATTGAACAGATTGTAATCGTAGGTGACCATGGTTTTGGAGACGAAGTAGAACCACCATTGTTAGAAGAACTTGGCATTGATCCCGATAGAATCGTACAAAAGACGTTGGCTGTATTAAATCCGTTTCATAGGAGAGGACAAATAGACGACGCTAATTATCTTCTTCAGGATTCCGATTTGGCTGGCCCGGTTACATTTTGTTTAGCTCTTGCTGCATTTCTTCTTTTAGCTGGTTCTAAAGCTCATTTTGGTTATGTATACGGTTTAGCAACAATTTCATGTCTATTGATGTACATTCTTTTATCGTTAATGAGTAGCACCGATAATATTACTTTATTGTCAGTGGCATCTGTATTAGGTTATTGTTTACTACCTGTTGTAGCACTTTCAGCAGTTAGTATTTTTACTACTCTTCGTGGTACCATCGGTTTAGTCGTTGCAGCAATGGCTGTGGCTTGGGCGACTTTGTCAGCTTCTAGACTTTTATCTACTATGTCTGGAGAAAACAATCAACGTCCTCTGATAGCTTATCCTTGTTTTTTGCTTTATGGAGTATTTACTTTAATCGTCATTTTTTAAACAAGTAACCTATAAAAAGATATTATGTATCGATTATATACCCACCTTTTTACGTGTAAACAAACAAAAAGTTCTAGTATTTTTTTATTGCAAATCTAATATACTTCCGTTTGCAATAATTTTTCTTTTAAAAAACAAACTTCTACAAAGATAGATAAAAAGTACATAATTCTATTAAAATTAGTAAGATATTTAAACATAACATTATATTCTAACAGTCCTTTTTTTTTTTATTAGTAATGTAAAACTAAAATGTATGTAACAAGATATCTCTACACACACACACACACACACACATATATCAAATTATTTGTTATAATTTATAAATAAATTTCTTATACGAAGTAGGATATATTATTATTTCTTGTATGATTTCCGATTCCGATGTTTTGAAATAAAAGATTATATTGTAATATTTTCGAAAATATTATTAATTTGTTCGACATTATTGATTTTTTTTTTAAATGGCATAACTAGTTTTATCTCTAAGAAATACTTTCCAATGAGGTTCCGTAGTGTAGCGGTTATCACGTCTGCTTTACACGCAGAAGGTCGCCAGTTCGATCCCGGCCGGAACCAATATTTCTTTTGCATGAGAAATTTTTAATAAAATATTTTCTACGTCGTTTATCGAAATTAATATATAGAAGAATATTATTTGTAATAAAACACACAAATTTTTTTTTCGCATTAATTATTTTATAATTATTAATACGAATACGTTTGTTTATACAGGTCTACCGTCAGATCCAGCACAAGTACAACAGCCAATTTTAGTTTGCACAGCCCACATTCATTGGGATCCTGAATTTTGTGATGTTAAGTTGATACAAACAATGATGCTAAGTAATGAATTACGTTCCATTTTGGACCAAGCTGGCCAGTCTTTCCGACCTGGTCACAAGCCAGACTCTTCCAACGTGCAGCTTCTACTTTGTGGTGATTTTAATTCCCTACCCGATTCAGGTAAATCATTTTAATATTATTTATAAAAAAAAAAAAAAAATGATATTAAATTATTGCAAATAAATCATTCGTATCTATTAAAAAATAGGTGTCATTGAATTTCTTACGTCGGGACGTGTTGCGGCCGATCATCGCGATTTTAAGGACTTAGCTTATAAATCATGCTTACAAAAGATCTCTGGTTGCGATAAACCTAATGAATTTACACATTCTTTCAAACTTGCATCTGCCTACAGCGAAGATATTATGCCTTACACTAATTACACGTAAGTTGCGCATATATTTTACTTGAAATAAAATTCATTGTTATTTGTCCTCGTTTTTATTGATATATTAAGAAAGAAAAATTTACCTTTTTGCAGGTTTGATTTTAAGGGCATAATAGATTACATTTTCTATTCGAAACAGAGTATGGTACCGTTGGGACTTTTAGGGCCGTTAAGCGCTGATTGGTTTAGAGAACATAAAGTGGTAGGTTGTCCGCATCCGCACGTACCATCTGGTAAGCATATGTTTTTATAAAATTGTTTAATTCACACGAAAGATATCAGTGAAAGATCTTAACAACGTAACGATATTATTTTTCAGACCACTTTCCATTGTTAGTAGAACTAGAAATGACACCAACAGTAGGAACAAGCAACGGTTTGATCTCACGCAGGTAGCAGCCGCTGCGATCTAGACCCAAGTAATAACAAGGGAATGATATACAATAATAAAAATGAAATCCTTATCACTCCTTCTCTTACTTCAGGCTCTAGCAATATCACTCGCAGTCGACTACTATTCTAATAGCGAATATTACGAATACTCCACATTGCCGCACATTCAACATGCTGACAGACATATTGATGAATAATTCTAATGACCAGGTGAAGGGAGTCGTGTTGTAATGCGTTTAGCCCATGTATAGTGTATTGCATTTTTAAGAACTAACTTCCCATATTAAGAGTACCATAAACTCTCTATTACCATCATAATATGTAGATACACCTATTTTCCTACAAAAATGATATTCCGATCAAGCCTCTGTGATATCGTCATAAACAATTGGAACAATTTCACATATTTATTAACTAACAAACTAGTATCTACTAGAAAAAATCCTAATCTCTTCCTAAATGTCATTACAACATTCTCCAAGCCAACTTTTGATAAGAATGCTGCCATCCAATGACAAATTGTATTTTTAAACAAAAGAAAACAAAAAAATATGAAAACATACACGCTATACTGGGCTGTGCGAAGTGATCGGAGTTGACTTAACAATTTCAATGCAAGTACAAATCTGTTCTTATTGGCCACTTATATTGATAATGATAATGTTATATAAGGAAATAGATGATATTTGTAGCAAATGTAATTGTAAGTATGGTAAAATGTAACGATGTTCGTCTATCATAGTAACATTGAGATATATCAGTTGACATTCATCATTAGGTATGTTCAGTTCCAATTATTAATATAATATATCACATCCAATTTACTACTTGATAATTCAGTTGTAAAGTAGATAAATATTATAGGTATTAAATACCTGAAATGTTCACGTCATGTACAATTACATTTCTTTCGTCAAAAATATATATTATTTGACGATACATTTGATGCCATGTATTATCGTTGAAAGCAGTAAATAAAAAAATTGGCAATTTATTATATTAAATATCTTAAGAAAATATATATGTATATCGAAAATAAATTTTTAGTACGAGTGCAATGATTACGATGGTTACCATATGTAAAATTCGTAAATACACAACTGAATTATACGAGTAGTCAAACATTTATTTGTCAAAGACGTATGTGTAGTAAATGTTGTATAAAGTAGACTATTATCTTATAGTTTTAATTAACGATCGTAGAAATGGCATTCTGAACTGTACATTCATTCATTCACAATACATTTTCATGTGACAAGTACACGGTCCTTGGAAAAAAATGTATGAAACTTTATATAGCTTAATGACTTCGGGCCTAACGTAATACATTAATACTATTTCTCTTGCAATATATTTAACATCAAACATTTCAATCGCAACAAATACATAATCGTCATATCGTTTTAACTAATCGTAAACAAAAAAAAAAGAAACATATATCATTTCTTTCACCTTTACGAAAACGGTGACGAAAAATTTCCAACTAAAGTTTATTTTTTCATACTAAAGTTTATTTAGAATGAATAAATGATAGATATTTGATCTAATTTATAAAACAATATCAATCGTTTTGCGGCAATTGAATGTTTCATTATAATAAATATAGGTGACATCCTATATAGCATAATATATTATTGTAAGAATATTTGTTGTTAAAAAACACATGTTTTATGAATGTTTTGTCATCGAGAACGTATTTAATTTAATTATTACAAAACCAAAAGATTTCATGAATTCATACGAATGCTAATCAACTGCAATACATTAAAAAAAAAAAAAAAAAAAAAGAACAAACCAACAAGCAAACAAACAAACAAACAAATATCTCTCTTACGGACGAATAGATTATGTTATAATAAAGAAATTTATATATCAGCATTTAAAATACTAGGTATTTATAAAACTTTTTAAATATACTTTCTTGCTAAGTGTGTCTTATATATGCTAAACTATGAGTCTATGAGTCTATGAGTAATCTGCTAGTATTTCATTACTTAGAATATAAATATATAAATGGTTAAGTTTAGACCAATATAATTATTACATGCAATTGTAAAGCGATATAAATCGGTTAAATTATGTTCATTTAAAAATATGAACAATATATCGTTGCACTTTAAGCAGCACTTAGTAAGCCTTATTATTTAAATAGATATACAAAAAACGCTATTAGATAACGATCGTGCTCTTATGCATTTTGGCTTACAATAAGACTATAACAATGAAGTACTAACGATTACCATACAATTAGCTTGAGTACTGGGAAGCTCTGAAGAATCGATAATTAACTTATAAATCGTGGTAGCCTTTCCGTGTCACGACGCCTGTAGCTTAAATGATATGTACACTAAGTAAGTTACTTGTATCACTTACATCAATATTATGTGCAATGTTTATTGATAATATATTTTTATTACTCTTTATTCCTCGATATATAGATTTTTCCGAGATCAGTATTAAATTATAACTGATATAATTTATGTGAATAATTATTAACAAAAAATATTGTAAAGAATCTAAACGCTTTGTGTACTAGTTTATGCATAATATTGATCTTACAGTGATACCATGTCTTACTGCCCATATGTCTCTCTCTTCTCTCTCTCTCTCTCTCTCCCTCTCTCTTTCTCTTTCACTTTTTCAATTATAAAATGTTACAAAAATATATACAAAGATCTTAAGTAATTGTAAGAAGTTTTTCTGTCAGTTATTACTTTTAAGAATCATTTCCAAATGCTTTCATTTTTATATTATAGTTCTTCAAATTTTCTTCAATTGTAAAAAAAAAGGTTTGATAAATCCTTTAACATGAGAATATAACGTTTTATTTTAACTGAAAATCAATTTATTACAATCTTCAAAGTAAAATGTAAAATATTTTTAATTGTAAAGTAATTAATATATACGGCAGAACTGATGTTACATTGTTCTTATATTTCTTTGTAATAATAGAAATTAATATAAATTGAGTTAAATAGTTGCCAAATTTGTTCCAATAAATATTTACAATTGTTTTTTTTTTTTAGAAATGGATCATACAAGATAATTATCTTTTATTGTCCGTACGATGTTATATAATTATCCGCTAATAGAAATAAATTTGAAGGATCTATCAAACTTCTTTTCAATGAGAAACAATGTTTCATTTATAAAAGAAAAAATTAATCATATTTTATAATATGAATATATATGTATATATATGTTATATAGATATAATATACATATTATATACATATAATGTATAGATATATATATATACACACCCACGCATATACATATCTAGATAGTTTTTGTCTTTATTGGAACAATGAGTACCTTTAAAAGTATTTTATTTTCAATTTATTATCTGTTTTTTGGGCATATTTCTAGAAAAAGAATCTTTTCATTTGCCTTATTTATTATACATCTTCTGAGCATCTCCAGCATGTATATCATTCAAATATATTAGTCTTAGAAGAGTTAATATTAAGTAGATATTTTTACGTAATTATAATAAATATTCTTTGTGAGATTCTGTACAATGCGAACACTGTGTTCTGTTGCTTGGAATGTTTAGTGTATTTGTATAATTTCCAACTTTATAACGTGTAATTAATGCCTGTTCTTCTCTGTACTCTGCAATTTAGGTATAATATGATATAACTTACTTAAGAATATAATATATATATATAATTACACAAAGGGACACTATGTATGCAATACTGCATAAGTTTATATTATTCAACTAATCAAGAAACATTTTGTTTATTATCAAACTTGAAGAGAAAAAAAAAAGAAATTTTTATAGAAGTTATTAAAAAACATTTAAATAAATTTTAGTATTCTCGTAAATTCAGATTTTCATTCGAAGCATCAATTTTAATGAGATTAATCTATTTCTTGATTTTTCGGCCGGAACTTAAAGGGTGTTATGAAATCGTAAACGAGTAATATGCGATTCGATGTAATCATGTCATTTAAAACGGAGAGATTATTGAGATGACTTGATTTGCTTCGATGAAAGTTTTATTTGTTTACGAAGGTATAAAGAGAATATAAGGTATGTAATTCTGAGATAAAAAAGAACGAATTAGACTGTCCGAGGTAATAATAATAATAAAACAAAAGATACAAGCGATTCCTGACCTCATATGTGGTATTGCACGAGTGTCGATATTTGACTTCCATAGATAAGAATTAAGTTATACAAAATAATAATAAGATGAGCACAGCACATTTCAGCCTGTACTTTTATAAAAAAAAAAAACGTTCAAAAATTGTAAACATTGGAACACAATTCTTGCGTCCTCAAAGTGCTAAATCTGTAAATTCAATCAGGTTTCGTGTAAGCTTTCAAAAATTAACTTTCGGTAATTGAAGAGTAAAAAAGAATTATTCGGGAAAAAAAGCATTTCTTTGCGAAACGTATATACATTAACTTGATTCTTGTGTAAGAGTGATATGCGACCTTGTGATCGATAGAAAGACCTAATTGATTAACGTAGAAATAATGACAATAGTTCTTCTACTGTCACCCAATCGTTTCTAGAAGCTAATAACTTCTCGATAATTAATATATTAATTGTAGTTTTTTAATTCACACATCTAAATATAACGAAAAAGTAACTTTTAAATCTTTCAAATTTAGATATCTTCTTAAGTACATCATGCATTTAATCAATACCGTACGTACAATAAACACCATTTCATCGTACAATAGGAAAATAATTGCATTGTATTATGTAATAAACATTGTGATTGTGACTAATGTACAGACATGATTTGTACTTCCCTTTTATATAAACGAATCTAAACATTGTAATCGTAGGGCATAGCGAAGCACAGATTAATCAACCATTAGAAGTCTCTCTTTGTTAAGCATTCGAAATGAAATAATACTCAAGAAAACATGGAAAGTACAAATATGTAGCTACACGGTCCTGATTGAATATTGGTAAACAAAAGTTGTAAAGACATAACCAAGGAGAGAATGTGTAAAATTATATCATGATCGAATGCTCTGTCAGTCCGCACTTAAATACCCTTTCGTGTTATTTGAACATACATTTTAAAAGTGGCATATACTTTACTTTTTATTAAAAATGCAATGATTGTATATGGGCTGCATTTGAATCATGATCAAATGTAATGATTTACTAAGCGATGCAAAATAAATGAAAAAGATTTAAAGAGACATCACCTTTGCAAGATATTTTCCCATCTCAGAATATATTTACAAATAAGATGAAGCATAACAATTTATATGCTTTTATTATATACATTTTTATTACATATTTTTACAACGCTTATATCAGTTATTCGCAACTTTATTTAGTTCTTAAATATACTTATATACAGTTTCGTCTTTAAACGCCGTTACTATTTCCATTTTCACAGGGGATTGTAGCCAACGACTCAAAACTTCTTCAGTGTAACCGGTCAGAAAGTATATCTTACTAGGATGTATACTACGTTGAATAATACCAGCAATCCTAACCAAATTATGTTGCCTTTTAATTATTATTTCAGATATAAATAAATTGTGCCAAGTTCCTGTTACGAAACGTCTAATAAATATATCTTCCAATGCAGTCTCCGCCGGTCTGTTGCCATCTACTATATTTGCTGGATCACGAGAACAAGTAAAATCATAATTATCCCATAATAATCGTATACTTCTTACCGTTCATTCTACATACATGTATTCCAAGAATTCCATGATTTTCTGTGAGCAATGTAATGAGGCGGATTAGCCATTTCATATGTTAAACGAAAAGTTCTCTTTGGCGTTGGCTTATAACGACCAGATTGCACTTTATTAAGGGCTGTGCATACATGTATATAACGACGCAACGAAGGTTGTTGTAAAAGAGACATCTGTATATAAATAACAATTTGTTCACGGATTAAATACAATATAATTAACGTCAATATAAACGATACATTGGTATTATTGATAAAGCTGCTAGGTTATGTTAAGAAATATCAATTGTAACATGATAAATATTTATAATTACGTTAGTCAAATTCGGTAAAAAGGCCATCTTCTTCGATCAATTGCTTTTACGTTTAATCTCGATACCTTATAACGTGATAAAAAATAAAAAAAGACATCAATCAAGACGAGATATATTCATAACCAAAATCGGCTTACACTACGATTGCGCATGATCTTGTGCGATCAACAGAACGACATAGTTGAAATTGCGCGCCAACGTGACGTATCTTTTTATTTACAATACACAAAAAGAAAACAATTCGATCGATCGAACATAACTGATTAACTTCGCAGTGAAAGTTTTGTAAACGATTTCGTAACGTAACAAAGACGTACGAATTCATCTTTGTTTCGAACGTTTACAAGAAAGGAAAAAAAAAAGACGAAAAAAGAAAAAAAGAAAAATTGCGTTCGTAGAAATTCAACGAGGTTTCGTTGCAAGAAAAAACGAGAATTTTAACCAACGACTCGACATCGCATTAGACGTAATAAGAATAAAAATTAAAAGATGTCGTAGATTCGAGAGAAGGAGTAAAAGGAAGAAGGATAAAGAGAGAACGAAATGTAGGGAATAGAGATATGAAAGAGGACGTTAAACGATGACTGCTAAGAAGAAAATAGAAGAAGAAGAAGAAGAAGAAGATGGAAAAGGACGAAGCTATCGTGATAGAGAAGAGTGGGGTAGGGTGGGGTGAGATAAAGAGGCGGGGCAATGGTTGGCGGTTTCGGAGTGAGAGAGAGAGAGAGAGAGAGAGAGGGGGGGAAGGCCAGTGGTGGGGGTAGCTCGATCCGTTGGTGGCTCGTTGATCGGAGAGCGAGTGCAGTGTGCGTCGTGACGTGACAATGGCGGTAGTCGTGATCGCGGTGCGGTGCGTTATTGTGATCAGCTGATCGAACGCGCTTCCGAGAAGATAGAGTAGTGTGTGCGTGTGTGTGCGTGCGTGCGTGACTGCGTGTGTGAAAGAGAGAGAGAGAGAGAGAAAGAAAGAAAAAGAGAAGTGCGTGGTCAAGAGGCAGAAAGGAAGAAGGTCAAGAGAAAAGGACGAAGAAAGTGAAAAGAAAAACGAGAGACGTGCGGAGCTCTCCATCGTGAAGGAAGGTGTAAAAAGAAAGAAGGAAAATATTCTTTCGATAGAAGACGATGTCCTCGTCGTCGATATTGTCCTCGTCGTCGTCCTCGTCGTCGTCGTCGTCGTCGTCGTCGTCGTCGTCGTCCTCGTCGTCGTCGTCGCCGTCGTCGTCGTCGTGGTCGTCGTCGTGGTCGTCGTCGTTGTTGTCATCGTCGCCACCGCCGTCATCGTCATCATCGTCATCATCGTCATTGTCGTCGTTGTCATCATTGTCGTCGTTTTCGTGAGAGATCGGCAGTGCCTACCTAGGCGCCGCCGTTCCTAATCCCTCCTATTGTGTGTTGCTAATATATTAGTAGTGGGCCCCCTGTATATCCGGTGTGTGTCGTGCACGAATGCGTGGAGTTAACACGAGAGGTAGATAAATGTCTCTCAACCATGCCCGCCGTGCGGAAGTACAGAAGGGATACCAGTGAAGTGAGCTGTTGCCTCAAGTACGTCATCTTTGGATTTAACGTCATGTTTTGGGTATGTAATATTATATATATATTTCTTTACTTTTCTTCTTTTCTTTTTCTTTCCGTTTATATTTTTATAATATTTTATATATATATATATATATATATATATATATATATATTGTATCGGATAAAAGGAACGTTTAAGAAACGACGTAGAATATCTTTTTTTTAAACTCTCAACGATCGTTCGTTAACATTATCAAACCTCGATCTTATAATATAAAGAACATTTTGATCGACCAATACTCTACGAGACGCGAAGTTTTACTTCTTCGAAGTTGAAGTATGTATGTAGCAGCAACAGCAGCAGCAGCAACAGTAATAGTAGTAGTGTAGTATATAGAGTTTGTAACGGTTAAAGAGTAAACGCGAGTAAACTTGTTTCGTCCTGTTTCTTGCTGAACCTTGTCGTTAAACGTCGCGTTACCATGGAGAAAAAGACAGAAAGAGAGAGAGAGAGAGAGAGAGAGAGAGAGTAACAGAGATAGAGAGAAAGAGAAAGAGAAAGAGAAAGAGAAAGAAAGAGAATTGTCAGTCTCGTTCAAGTCCCCTATCCCCCCTCAACCACCCATCTCTGCCCGCAGCCCGCCATCGTCAGTGCGTTCACCGGCTTTCAACGTAATATACGAAGAAGTCTCTCTTCCTTTGTTCGGCCTTCTCTCTACTGTATTTTACTCTTATAACCTTCAAACCGTAATCCCTTCCTTCCTTCCTTCCTTCCTTCCTTTATTTCTTCCTTCCTTTCTTCCTTCCTTCCTTCCTTTATTTCTTCCTTCCTTCTTTACTCCCTTTCTTTCTCCAACTTTGGAAATATTCCGAAAATCATTTGATTTCCTCATCGAATTTCTACGTTTACCCTTTACCAAGCAAATCCAGTTTACCATTAATTCTATTCTTGGATAACAAGCGATAAAATGAATCGAGTTTATAGTTCGGCCGAATTTTCTTCGCACCCGTTTTGATAGCAGCATAATTGTAAGACTTTAATTGTAAGACGCCATTTTGGTAACGCGAAAGAAGAAAGAAAGAAAAAAGCTCAAGAATTTTTTTCTACGCTGTTATATCATATTCGTACATCTATTGTATCGGAGAAGAGCGTAGTGGTTACATCCCACGTAAGTGAGTAGGTATTTAAGTAAACACGTTTAGAAAAAGGAAGGATAATTAATTTGCGAGGAACGATGAAAGATATTTTAGATGTATATAATTTGAACGTATGCGTATATATAAAATGTAAAAATGTAGAAACGACGACGTATTTTACGTAAGAGAAAATCGAAATGAACGAAGTCGCGTCTCCGAATGAGATTCTCTTCGAAGGAGACATCTTCACGGTTTATATCGAGGAAATTTAACTTTTAGTACGATTATATATACACTTTTATATACTGTACGCTTGTGTATCAATTTATGTATGTACGTACGTATGTATGTATTTATGCATCGATTGGTCGTTTTGTAAATTCAAAAAAGGTCGCCGAGTGTTTCGATGGAGAAGAAGAAAGAGATAGAAGTAGATATATAGATGTATATATATAAACACATACACACATACATATAGAGAGAGAAAGAGAGAGAGAGAGAGAGAGATGGTAGGAGGGGGGAATGGTGGGAGAAAGACCGGGAACGAGCCGCAATGCAGCTCGTATGCATCGTCAAGTGTTCCAATTGCGAGAAGCGGGGCATACGTGTGCGTCACGGTCTGTATATCGCGTAGAACGACGCGCGTATATACACGCCGGACGCATCCCATTGTAAATACGGGGAATTAAACGAAGTTCGCGACTCGTGAACCACCAACTCTATGTATATAGTATATATACACGACGAACGCGAGAGAAACGTCGCGTCGCATCGCGTCGCATCGTATCGCATCGCATCGCATCGTTCGCCTTTTCGAACATATACCTACCGAACAGTTTTTTTGTTCTTTCTTTCTTGATTCTCTCCGTTGATGCCGTTTAGCGAAAATCGATCGGACTTTAACGAGTTTCGTTTCGATTTGAACCACCACTCTTCCGTCACGTTCGTTCTCAAATACTTAACGGGGGAAAAGGAAGCCACTAGAGCTTTAGTATCTTTCTTTTGACTTTATCTTTTAAGGATGTCGATTAGAGTTATCGAAAATTAATTCTGGGTTTTCTATTTTTTTTTCCTTTTTTTCTTTCTTTTTTTTTTTTTTGAATTCTATAATTCAGTTTTCTTTACAAGTCTACGACAAGATCGTATAACGTAGAAATTATATATAGGTGTGTATATATATATATATATATTATGAATCAGTTGATCGCAATAAAAAAGCCATCTATAAATACTATTAAAATTGAAATTGTGAGAACTTTACAGATATATGAATTATTGGATTAGTAAATAATCATGAAGGAATTTGTAGGAATTTATATTTAAACGATACTAGTTTTTTTTTTCTTTTTTAAATAAAAATGTTAACATTATTTAATGATCAAATTAATAACATCTAATAATATATTATTATTTCGAAATAATGTATCATATTGCATGGCTTTTTTTTTAGATAGGAAATATTGCAAATGTCGACATTATTAATCCGCCGATTTAATAACGAATTTCATGACGATAATACGAAATCAAATTTCCAAAATTATGGATAATGCAATGTTTTCCATGAATTTATTTAAATCCGTAATTAATGCCTTTTATAGACGATTTTGTGTAGAGAGCTTTTATTTATTTATTTATTATTCTCCTTTGTTTAATATCACCTGATTATTAGCAGCATATTTCGATGTTTATATTAATTTTCCTCGGTTGCATCGTCATACGTTTCATACGACCTACGTTTCATAGATTCTATACAACGGGAGGATAATCGCGTGCGAATATCTATTCCTCCTTAATAAGACTTTGAAAAGATTTATATGCGACGTGAAGAAACACATTTATATACATACGTGATTAAAAGTATGACCTTGTAAAGTTCTCGTCGTTAGACGGGAAAAGAGACATAATTAACACTTTCGTAATAAGGATCGTTAAGTACGTAAGTACATACTTATTTTCCCACATCGCTTATTTTATAGATCTTTATCGATCATTCTCTTGGTCATAATAGTGCTACGTGAGGATTTGTAATTAGTCGAGCGGGTAAAAGAAAGGAAAGAAAAAAAGAAAAATAAATAAAAAGAACAAACTAATAAACAGATATCTACGTTTCGACGAAACACGTAAACTGTGAGTCATTGAGAATTCGTTGAAAATTTATCCTAATGAGTTCGAGTAATAATATTAGTAATAGTAGTAGTAGTTTGTAATACTAAGTAATAAATAGTAGTAGTAGTAGTAGTAGTAATAGTAGTAGTCAGAAGTCTTCTTCCACTTACTCGTCGTTACGCTTGTTCTTCCTCGATCCGGTAGAACCGGGTTTTGATCCTTGAAAAAGGACAACCGGATCTCGTCCTTCGCGTCGCGTAGTCTGACGAGGCGAACGAACTCCAGTCGTCGTCGTTCTCGACTTTGCCACGTCCTTTGCCGAGACGCAAAATACGAAATTTCTTTTCTCTCGTACATCTACCAACATTTTCCTTCGCATTCGTTGTTTCATTTTCTTCGATAGAGTAAGTATACGTCTCTTACGATCGCCCTGACAGATTTACGGAAATAACAAAATGTTTCCAAGAGTTTCGTCAACGTATCAAATACTTCTGTATATTTCTGTATATTTATATATATATATATATATATATATATATATATATATATGTATGTGACGGAGAAAAAGACTAGAAAATTCAGAAATATCACCGACTTTGAAAACATAAAAAGACTGACTCTGTTCGGTAAGTGTGTGTACGTGTGTACGTAAAGTGTGAGAGGATCGACCTTGCTAGTATCGTGGCGCTTTGCCGTCGACGAACGTTCCTTTCTTTTCTTCCTTTTTCTTTCCTTGCATATTCTCTTTCTTTCTCTTTCTCTCTTCACACGTACACCAAACACACGTATACATAAACACACGTAAACGCCACCCTCTTGGTACGCGCTGACGCGCACGCATCTCACGTGCACTCGTGCGTGCACGAGTCTCTCTCTCTCTCTCTCTCTCTCTCTCTTTTACTTGA
Source organism: Vespula vulgaris (assembly GCF_905475345.1). Lineage (NCBI taxonomy): Eukaryota > Metazoa > Arthropoda > Insecta > Hymenoptera > Vespidae > Vespula > Vespula vulgaris. The sequence continues at coordinate 1,177,757 of NC_066593.1, read as the reverse complement.
AAATTGCCTAATATACATATACATAAATATATACATATTTACATATATATGTACAATATATACATACGTACATATATATATATCTTCGTCTCCAAAGATATTTCGATATAAAAGAAAACAAAAGGGTAGTTCATGATCGATAATACGATGTTTGTAAGTTTGTATGTAACGTGTCTATTATCAGAGTTCCTCTCGAAACTTTCAACCAGCAAGCATCCTGACGACGAAACTCTGTTTGAGGTATATCATTACAAAAGTCGTCTGTAAAACCGGTTTTCGAGCAAGTCAAGCGGCCACCGGTGCTGCGCTGCTGATGCTCTTCGATTTTCTCCATCTTTCTTTCTTTCTTTCTTTCTTCCTCTCCTCCTTCCACTCACTCTCTCTTTTTTTTTTCTATTTCTCTCTCTCTCTCTCTTTTTCTCTTTCACTTTTTATCTGTGAGTCATCTTTCTTGCAACAACTTTACATCGTTTCCTTCTTACGAAGAATAATATTTACGAATCGAACTCGTACTTTATCGATAGGTAGATTCAAGAAAATATCGAAACGCGTAAATCCAAGAAAATAATCGGAACTTTTTAATTCGGTTTAACGAAAAAGCATACGCATAGCTTTTAAACGATCAACCTTTGCGTTAATTAAATGTTTCACTGTGAAAAAGGATTAAACGCTTCAAGGCAGCTGTCGTCCTCGTCGTCCTCGTCGTCGTCCTAACGGGATAGGATTTTCAAGCGAAATAAGGACGATTCACGTTCCTTCTATATATTTTTTCTCCCTCCTACTCCTCTTTATTTTTCTCTATTTTTCTTTCTCTTTCTTTATCTTTTTCTTTTTTAAAGTATCCCCCTCTTTGAAATTGCAAGTGCTTTGCAAAGGATAAAAGTAAGATCCTCGTCATCTCTACTCTTTCTTAACGTCACGATTCATAGATACTACGTGTGTGTGTATATATGTACTTACATACAACGTTGAAAAAGAAGATCAACGAATTGTTCGTCAATAGTAATCCTATCTCATTGAAATTTTTATTTCATCGAACTTTCATTGATTTACAGCTATGTATATATTACCATCGTATTTGTTTGGGAGCTTCAGTCGAGAATGGAATTTTACGAGACGGTTCAAGGTTAAAAGTAAAAAACGTGTGAATAATTTACGATAAACAAGTGCCAAAGGGAGAAAAGAAAGAGAGAGAAAGAATAATCTTCGAAGGTCAAAGGAGGAAAAAAGGGACGTTTCTCACGAGAATAAAAAAGAAGGACGAACTTTTCACTCGAAAATTTATCATGTTGAGTAACCCTTAAAAAGACATTTTCCGAGGTTCGAAAGAGAAAGAGAGAGAGAGAGAGAGAGAGAGAGAGAGAGAGAGAGAGAGAGAGAGAGAGAGAGAGAGAGAGAGAAAGAGAAAGAGAAGTAAGAATAAAAAAGAAAAAGAAAAAAAAATAGAAGAAGAGGAAGGTAATCTCACGAACCGAACCGTAATGCTTCTCTTCCTCTCCTTTCCTTTCTTGCAGCAGATAATTCGTATTCGCATTCGAAGCACGAAATGCAGGAGGTATCTTTTAGATATACGTTCGAGCTTTGTAGAACAAGGACAAATGGTGCGGGTACAGCGTCTTCCTATCTCCTCCCTTTCCTTTCTCTCTCTCTCTCTCTCTCTCTCACTCTCTCTCTCTCTCTCTCTCTCTCTCTCTCTCTCTCTCTCTCTATTTCTATCTCTATCTATATCTATATCTATATCTATATCTATATCTATATCTATCTATCCCTCTCTCCTTTTCTCATCTTCTTTTCCTTTCGTTTTACAACTTCCTAGAACCGTCAAGAGCTTAATATTAATATCATGTTGGGACGAGTCGTTTTGCATTCGAGGCTACTTTTGAAGTAAGTTTTCCCTCACGACCCTTGAGAATCGCTTTGGTATCCTCGTTTTTCCTCTCTCTCTTTCTCTCTCTTTTCTCCATCTTTTTCTCTCATACCTTATAGTATCTCTTGATAGTGACTCGACGAACACACGACGTGGACCGTACTTTCCGTTCTTTGATGTTCGCAATTCTGACAAAACGCGTGGACCACCGAACCTTCCGTTTCAATGCATTTCACGTTTCCCTTCCCTCATCCGCCCCCGTATCCGACTCGCTTCTCTCTCTTCACCGTTTCGAATACGTTAGCTTTTCGACGGCCTTTCCTTTGCTCCGTCGACGAAATTCTTTCTTTTTTTTTTTCGCCATTGAGAAAAATGTGAATTCGAAGCTCGAATTCTCGAAGAAATCTCCCGTATAAAATGAACTTGTTCGTATCGGCCCGTGAAAAATGCTTTATATCGAATGGACGAAAAGAATCTTGCACCTCTCCTCTCCCCTCCCCTCTCCTTCTCCTCCTCCTCCTCCTCCTCCTCCTCCTCCTTCCATCGTCGGACTACGAAGATATTTTAATTGGATTTTTTTTTGTTTTGGTTTTTGTTTTTTATAAAACATATTTTCTATGAGACGAAATGAAATAGAAGGAGGTAATATAAAAGTGCCGAATGGCGTTAAGCAATCCGCGTTTTCTTTTTGGTTTCGTTTGAAAACTTTACTGTTGGTTTGCAACGGTAAATTAGACGTTAACAGCAAAGTCATCTTATTTATTTTTGTTTTTTTTGTGTAGAGAGAAGGAGAAAGAGAGAGAGAAGAAAAGGAAAATGCAAATAGGAGCGATTGACGTTCTATGTAGCACGTGTTAGGCGTTTTAGCGATTATTATTTTCCCTCGAACGGAAGAGAGGAAAAGAGAAGGAGAGAGAGAGAGAGAGAGAGAGAGAGAGAGAGAGAGAGAGAGAGAGAGTGTTCGGACGGCGATGAAAAAGCGATTAATGGATGAAATACGGCAAAGAGCTTTTGTAAATGAATTCTTCCCGTAAAACGATCCTCCTTCGCATGTGAACGCAGTTAATCTTAATCAGCGTAGGTAAAGCAGGATAATGTCGAGAACGAAACTTTGCTAAGCCGATTAATATAAATACGTCGGCCGAACTACGCGAGTAAATTCTAGTTAGGTTGAATCGAGAGACTGCCGTAATGTAATCTTCGATGCGAAAGTATCATTGATTCATCATCGTTAATGGAAACGTACGTTGTTAGGAGGTACTGTTATTTTCGAGTAGAGTCGTAAGCTTCGAGGAAGGAAAAAAAAATAAAATAAGAAAAAAAAGGGGGAAAAAAGAAAAGATAAAATAAAATAGAATGAGAAAGGGTCGAAAGAGGAAATAACGTGGAGAAAAAATGAGACAAAAAATCGAAAGAAGTAAAGAGAAAAAAAAAAAGTACCAACGAGATACGTACTTCATTCGAATATACGTACGTGATTTCCATAGCAGCCTGATTTCAAGACTTGATTCCAGCGAATAATTAATTATACACGGTTAAAACGAAACTATCAAGAGCAAATGAAATTTCATTAAGCATTTCGTATCGAAATTTTCCTTTGTTCCCGTTAAGCATCCTTTGCGCGTTGTTAACACAAAGAGAATGCTTCGAGAGTATGTTACGTTTAATAGTCAATTCGACTCGTCTTCTTCGTTTAAAACGAAAGCTAGATTTTGACTCGTTGCATTCTCGAGTTCTGCTTCGGGCAGAATGTTTCGGATCTCGATTTTCTCGATTCATGACGTACGCTTTGAAAATTATTTCTCTCTATCTTTTGACTTTGGTAGCAACAGTCAAAGCGCGAATACTTCAAACATAAAACTCGAACGAATGTTCTACTTGGGGACGGCTTTTATACACATTTTCTCGCTTTTGAAACAAAGAAACGGGATTAGAAAGAGAAAAGGGGAAAAACGAAAAAAGGAAAAAGACCGACCGGATGAAATGACACCCTAGTATCGTAATATTTGTAACGAGATCGAATGGAACACGCGTGAAAATGAGTCACCATAAGTCGATTCGCTTTCTAATTATTACGCAAGCTAGTATTATTAACGTTCACGACGATGTAACGGTTACTACTCGACATCTATATATGACATTTTGCTTGATACCTGTCTCTTTGATGTGTATGTGTGTTTGTGTTATCCTGTATACTATAGTTAACGAATGATTTTTTTCTCATTAAGTATGCATATATTATTTGTATAGTTTTTATAAAAATATGAAATATCTATATATACATGTGTATATGAAATACCTATATATATGTATGTATATATATATATATATATATGTACATAGGAAAGAGTGTGAGAGAACTCCAAAACGATTCTGACGGAAATTCGATGCTCTCGAATTATACAACGTCACATTAATGTCCGGATTTCCCACGATTTATTTGCCATTCCGTTGGATTTTCCTCTTTGCCGCGAAACATACCGCAAATTAACCAAAATTCGCTGATCGCTTTATTATCGTTTGTTTTCGCCGAATATTATTTCAGATTATAGGCACGGTTTCCTCCTATTCGGAAGACATATCAAATCGACGTTGATGCGTGATCAATGTTTTATTGAAGCTATATTACTCGTAACTTAATTGTAATTATTCATTATTTATAATCGAGAATATGTGGAATATAAATATGAGGGAAAATAAAAATCAGTCAAAAATAACTTAAATGAAATAAATATGATACGAAAGGTGAAGTATGTACGAAAACTCATGAGCGACATATTTTTAATATTTCAAAGTCAATAGCGTAGTGAATTGCCACGAGTAAATACGGACATTAAATGCATTCTGAATAATAAATCTAAAGGTACATATGTTATGACGATATATTATATGTGTACATGTATTTATATATGTACGTGCATATAGTACATATATATACACGTATATACAGAGGTATATATACGTATACATTTATATACGATTGTTGAGTAAATATGATAAAATTATGTTACTGTCGAAGCTCTTGCATAGAGGCAAATTTTGCATACAAAACCATTCGTTAAACATCTCTCACTCTCTCTCTCTCTCTTTCTCTATGTATCTATCTATCTATCTGTCTCTCTTTTCCTTTCTACTTCATATACATATTCCAACAATCGCGGTAATTTAATTTCCTTTATTAAGCTCTATGGAATACGCGATCGTCAAGTTAATCAAGCTGGCATTACTTTTCTCCCATATATTTTTCGTATCTTTCGAGGATATTGTTATCATCATCATCATCATCATCATCATCACCATCATCATTACTATTATTATATATTATTATTATTATTATTATTATTATTATTATTATTATTATTATGATTGTTGTTGTTATTATCATTATTATTATTATGTTATCGGTGAAAGTGGATTAATATAAAATATCAGTTCATCGATGTGTTTCCATCCTGACGTAATCTAAAAAGTTTAAGATTCCGTAGTATTCTGAGAATAGAGAGATCCGAGAATGGACAGAGACAGGGGTTCGGAAGAATCTTTGGATATAATCGATGGGAACGTTGATCTGTCCGTCGCTTCGGTAATTCGAATGTCATCGGAAAGATTTCTCTCCTTGGAAGTTTCCACTTCTTTGAGCTTTAAACGAACTTTCTGACAACTGTTAGAAAAGAGGATAAGAAGGAAACGGTGCTTCGTCCCGAGGGTGTATCTTGGGAATGCGAAAGTCTCGGAGTAATTAGTTAGCAATTAATCATGTCGAATGGTGGACGTATCTTTATCCGGTGGTAATAAAGTGATTTCATTTCTGAAACGGTAATAGGTATCTTCAAACAATGGGAATAAAAAGAAAAGAAAGACGAATGTCGAGGGGGAAGATTTAATTTTTTCTTCTACCATTTATTTTTATCTCGTTCATCAGAAATTCGATCTAATTGGCTCGAATCTAAATACTTAGAGACTTTTCTTTCCGGTCGCCGATCTCGTCGAATGTAAATCGTATCGATATGCATTTATCTGGCAATAAGTAGCTTTTATTTGATTTACCTAATTATCGGACCAAACTTATTTTAACGATAGAACCGCGCTTGTTGGATATTGGCTTTTCGTTGTACGGTTAATTAAACGTATTAATACTTTGGTTGAAAATTCAACAGGGTTACCGCGAAATTAGATTGCTAAATGATATTGCTCGAAACGTCTATAGGAAAATTTGATCATAGGAAATATAGGTAGATACGAGTTGGAATATTGAATAGAAAACCGACTGGTAAAATTGTATTATGGTTTATAATAAGTAGAAAACTATTTTCAAGGGATGGTAAGTAATTTTTTTCTTCGAGGAAAGATTCTCAAGAGAGAGAGAGAGAGAGAGAGAGAGAGAGAGAAGAATCAGCGTACAAGGTTGACGTTTTAATACTATTTCTTTAATACCTTGAATACATTTAAAATATCAAAGTTAACTACAATATCTTGTAAAGTCGGGAAAATTTATTCAGCGATTAACAAGGAACGGCAATCTTTTTTGACGCGACGAAGGAGCCTTCCTTTTTCATGAGAAAGAAAGAAAAGAGAAAAAAGGGGGGATATATTTTATCTTGAAGAAAAAGAAGGGAGAAAAAAAGAAGGGGAAGAAAGAGAAAGGAGAGAGAGAAAGAGAGAGAGAGACCTTAACTTTTCGTATGCAGGGGAGAAGTCGAGACTACATCTGCCACGGTGGCGGCGCATACAAAAATGTGCCAATAACACGTAAAGATAGTATCGACAAAACCATTTAACTTTGTCCCTTCGGCCGTTTCTTTCTACGTTTCTGAGTTCAACCGCAAAAGAGGGAAATAGAGATATGTATATATATATATATATGTATGTGTGCATATATATGTATTTATGTATGTATATACATGTATATGTATATATGTAACTCGTTCCAATTCTCAAACTTACTTCTCGCATTTACGCTGGTACGCTTCTTGAATATTTTCTTTCGAATCTTTGCCGATTGTACTTGGTGGCCGGTTGGTGCTAGCGTTTTAATTAAATTTTGTTTAATTAAAAATCAGCCAGAAAAGGCAGCTTGAAGTTTTAAGACTCGAGTCACAGCGACTTCCCGTCGATTCTTAATTAAATACACGAAGAAGATGTGTATATATATATATATATATATATATATATATATATATATATATATATCTTGAAAATATATGTCTATGTACATCTTAAAACAGCTTCAAGACAGGGCAAGATCTCTTTTTTCTTTGGAGGAAATGAATTAAAAAAATTTTTTGTTCTTTTTCATTTTCTTTTTTTACTTCCTTACAATCGAGGATATTTTTTTTTTCGTACGATGAAAAATGAAAAGAAAAATTTCCACAGAGGATACATACAAAGGTGATAATAGAAAAAAATAATGAAGTGTATCATTATCGATCACGAATGTAACTAAGAGAAAGAAAAAAATACTATTCTGCTATCGTTATCATCACGATCATTAATATCATCTTTCTCTTTTTAACGTGTCTACTTTCAAGGTTGATTTTACCTCTACTTCCTCTGTTTCCAGTTGTTGTACACGATTCACAGGAGAAATAAAAGGGGTTCGACGACCCTCACGCCTTCGTGAGTCACACGAGCGCGAACCAACGAACCAACGAACGAACCAACGAACGAACGAACGAACGAACCAACGAACGAACGAACGAACGAACGAACGAACGAACGAACGAATAAACGAACGAACAAACGAACGAAGGAACGAAGGAACAAGAAGTGCGTGCATGAAACCCCCATCTTCCGGCGACCGGAAAATGTCATGAGGAACATTATTACAGTGCCTTCCCCCTCATTCTCCCTCCGTATTCCCCTCTTCGTCTCCTCCACTAACCCTTTCCTGCTCACCCTTCATTCCCTGCAAATGCAAGCCGAACGCGCATTTCCTTTCGAGTCGTTCTCTCTTTGTCTTTATTACTTACATGAACGTCGAAAGCTCTTTGATCTATGGAAAAAGACGGAATATTCGCATGATTTCTCATGTGTGTGTGTGTGTATAGATACATACATGCACTTTGAAGGTAATTATCTTCTGACGTAAGATCTAATGAAGTTTCTTTTATCCTGCTTGTTAATTCTACGTCGAACAAGATCATCTCTCTCTCTCTCTCTCTCTCTCTCTCTCTCTCTCTCTCTCTTTTCCTCTTTCTCTATCATTTTGTTTAAGATAGACATTTCAAACTGTTTAACAAACATAAATGTAGAAAGAAAAAGGGTTGACGTTTGAAGAGAGATCTCGAAATACGTAAGTACCTACCTGTACATATCTATGTGTAAGTATATAAAGAGACGTGTGGAGAAGAAAGAAAAAAAAATAACTTGAAGATATCTCTACGAAAAAGAGAGAGAGAGAGCGAGAGCGAGAGAGAGAGAGAGAGAGAGAGAGAGAGAGAGAGAGAGAGAGAGAGAGAGAGAGAGAGAGAGTTCAAAGTCAGAGAAGATATTTATTTGACGGTTCAATGCAAAATGGCTTTTGGCTCAAAAGCTCGAATCGAATTGAATCGAATCGAATCGAATCGAATCGAACTATCGATCGATATCTCGTTCGTTCGTTCGTTCGTTCTTTCTGTCGGTCGATCGGTCTAACGCTTTAGCAATTTAAAGCGAATTCGTCGATGGTGGTGGCGATGGTGGTGGATAGTGGTGACGGCGGCGGCGTCTATGGCGAATACAAAAATATTGCTTGCGTATTTATGAGCTATCCAGCCACCGAGTAAACACATTGCTGATGTACATATTGCTGTCTCCCTCCATTTCTCCCTCTCTCTTTCTCTCTCTTCCTTTCTCTTTCATTCTCTCTCTTTCTTTCTGTGTATATATAGTTAACATTTAAAGCAGAGAAACGATCTTCTATTACACCGTCCAACGTTTTATGTCTGTCCCCTGGCTTTTGTGTCTCGTTTCGTTGAACGACAACGACTATGATGACGACGACGAGGACGACGAGGACGACGAGGACGACGACGACGACGACGACGACGACGTCTGACCGACATGTTGGTATATGCTACCTACTGTATGCATGCATATGGACGATTCAGTATTCATGAAAGATAGAAATGTATTATAAACCACGAGTAATAAAATAGCGGAATGATGTCTGTGTGTGTGTGTGTGTATGAATATGTATATAAATACACTTGTCGTTCGTCGTAACTCGTTACAAAAGCAGATTTATGGGTTTCAATATAACGTTATCTATAGCTATGTGACTTTCGTTTCCTATTATCGATATATATGTCCGAATGTTTAAAAACGTTTCCGATCAATTTTCTTTTCTTTTCTTTTTTCTTTCTTTTTTCTTTTTTCTTTTTCTTTTCAATTTTTTTCTCTGATAACTTTTCAATTATTATTTCTTTATTCTTTTTTATATGTTCAACGTAACTTTGATCATGTCGAATTTTTATGTAAAGGTATAACGATCATCATCAGACAGATATTTTCTTTTGGAAAATGTAAATGAAAGGTTATATGATAGAGTAGATAGATAAAGAGAGAGAGAGAGAGAGAGAGAGAGAGAGGGAGGAAGGGAGGTAAAGAGAAGGGGAAAGAGAATATCAAAAATATGAAGTGCGCAAATTAGCATAAACCCGATAGCATAAAGCTGAAAGTAACGTAATCGTGTATGTAACTGAAAGCTATTCAACAGCGGAGTCAGTAGAAAGAAAGAGAGAGTGAAAGAGAAAGAGAGAGAGAGAGAGAGAGAGAGAAAGAGAAAGAGAAAGAGAGAATGTGTGTGTCCGCATGGTCGGGGATATGATATACGGTTTGACCGACCTTTTATTACGCAAGTACGCTCCTCGTAAGTAGGTCAGATATGGAGGGTCTGGATGATGCGCTCGGACGCATAAGGAGGGTAAGTGCACTCGAGCTGTTCTTGCATTCGCGTCCTCAATTGTTGATGTTACGAGCTGCTTGCCGTCTCTGCAAAGAAGATTTGTAAAGGTGAATGCATATCGAACTGTCGAAGGACATGAAAAATATTTGAACCCTTTTTGCATCCCTTCACAATAAACCTTTTTTTCCTATATATAAATACATATATTTTTATATAAGTACATAAATATATATATATATATATACACACGCATACACGTATGCACGCGCGTGCATACAGATATATCTTTATCGAATTCTTTATCGTCATTCAATAGAATGTCGTCATACAATAGTAGACTTTTGTGTAAACCTTTCCCTAGTGAGAAAGAAACAAAGTTTTGACATTTTTCAAACGCGAACATCAAAGCTAAAGTTAGCTAGCTAGTTCGCTTGGCACTCGATCATCCAAACGAGCTGCGTATTGTGTTACGCGTTAGACGCATCACGCTCGATCGACCCTATTGTTTCCCAGCACGTCAGCTTTTGCCTCGCCCTTAACGCAAATTTCACTTCCCTCGGTTTATCAGTTGTACGTAGGTAGGTACATGACGTGTCCTTTCTCGTTCTCTATCTCTATCTCTCATTCGTTTCACGACCCTTTTCAACCATGGAATCTACGTTTCCCTTCGAACACACAACGAGACATAACTTTCGAACGAACCGACATTGCTAACAGTATTAATATCGATCTGACCGAACATTTCTCTGTTACGAGAAGTAATATTCGTGTATATTGTTTTTGTTGCGTTTTTTCATCTTCTTCTCTTTCTTTTTTTTCGCTCTCTCTTTTTTTTTCTTTTTATTTTCTTTTTAATTTTTACACACGAACACGTATTATCGTATTTTCTGCAATAGCTGTTTTCGTACTTAACATCGTTCTATCTCTCTCTCTTTCTCTCTCTCTCTGTTAAATAAATTACCTCTTAATTGGCTCGGTTAGACTCACTGGAAAACGTTATCGCTGTGTTTTGTGGAACAAAAACAATTCGATATAACTTTTTCGTGTAGCTTTTATCCAAATATTCCTATGTCGTCCTAGCGACATTAATTGAAAGTGGACTCTGCCAACTCTCTCGGAGTTTTTCATTTTAAACGCGCATCACTGAGGAATTTCAAAAGCTTTCAAAGGGGGATTGATGATTAAGAGAGATTAATGAATTTCTTTTTTTTTTGTTCTCTTTCTCTTTTATTTTTCTTTCTTCTTTTTTTTTTATCTTCCTCATGAATGATCTCGCAAGAGAGATTTAGTACGTTTAATTCGATCTAATGGTATAAAGGAATTATACACATTGTTCTCGAATCCAATAAAAAATAATAATTGATTTAAAACGCGACAATATATTTCGTTTCAAAGTATTCATAATCGTGTTTGTATTTGTTTCTGGATCGAACAACGCGTAACACCATCGTACCATATTGTCGTCATAGTTATTACCCAGACAGCCTTGCTCCAAACAGTTTCACATCGTTTCACTACCTTCGACCTCCCTCTGTCAATTTGCATCGGTAAATCTCCTACCCTGGAGACGTTAACGTGTCGCTTTTCGTTTGACTGATTACGTGCGTGGGAAATGTATGTTGACGAACAGTCTATTTTACGAAGAAAGCAAGGGACAAGAAAAAATGGACCATTCTGCTATTCAATTTCTCTTATTCGATATAAATCAGTGAAATTTTTATAAAAAATTAAGGAAGAAAAAAAAGAAAAGAAAAAAGAAACAAGAAATTTTATTTGAACGATACGAAAAACGATCTTTTATTTTTTGTTTTCTTTTTTATTTCATCTCGATCGTTTAAAACATTTCAACCTTGAATTTATTGACGATCCAGTTAATAATACGGGTCAAGTATACAAAACGACATCATGGGTCAGCCAAGCGTCAACTACGTTTATGTAATCGTACAAGTCGATTTGGTATTTCTAAACTGATAGATTTCTAGAATCATCTTCTACGTTTTTTTCTTTCTTTTTTTGTATTCCTTTTTTTTTTAGATCTTCATCACTCTACTATAATATTTAAATCGTATCTTCCTTTTCCTTCGTCCTTTCTTTCTTTCTTTTATTCATTTATTCATATCATTATCCCTTTCAACACATCATTTTGAAAGAACAGAAGGATAACGAATGGAATATAAATTTGAAATAACGTACGCTATAAAAGTCTGCAAATTCGGCAGCTATGGTTCCTCCTCAATTTTCGGTGCCTTTTTTTTTTTCATTCAGTCCTCGAAAATAATGCGAGCATAAAACGTGTTCGTTCGCTTGGCCAATGGTATATACGAATTGAGAGAGATAGATAGAGATAGAAATAGAGACAGACAAAGAGAGAGACAGAGACAGAGAGAGAGAGAGAGAGAGAGAGAGAGAGAGAGAGAGAGAGACAGGAAAAAAATTCGAGAGAGAAAGAGAGAAACAGAGGAATACGTCACTATTAGAGCAACGACACTGAATTGTGTTCCCTTCGTAAATCTCACATTTCGACCGTAACTAACACAAAAACCACTAACTATAAAATATATATGTGTATATATATATATACACACACACAAACCTAGAGATATATTTTATTATAAATTTTCACTTGTAAAAGAGAGAGAGAGAGAGAGAGAGAGAGAGAGAAGGGAAAAAAGATCTTTGGTTCGTTGGATAAGGACAAATAGTCGTTGACTCTTCTCAGAAATCGAATATAATGAGGATCAAAAGTGTGTCACGTGGCCAACTTTTTTGCGTTCGCAAAGTTTTATTCTTCTTTCCGCGTAACGTTTCCCTTCGAAGGGATGAGATTTGTTGGGACGAGAAGAGAGTGGGAGTGAGAGAAGGCGAGAAAGAAGCGGAGGGTCGAATAGAAATTCAAGTGTGCCCGAGGCATTCTTTCGTTCTGGCTACATTGCTTCTCTCTCTCTCTCTCTCTCTCTCTTTCTCTCTCTCTCTCTGTCTCTTTCATTTCTATAGACAATCACCCTTTAGCCTCGCTTCGCTACCATGCTGCTCACTGGGAGTTTTCCTCTCGCGGATGACTCTGTGCATTTTCTTTCTTCTCTTTTTTTTTCTTTCTTTTTTTTTCTTTTTTTTTGTTTCCCTTTCTATTTTTTCTCTCTTTTTCCTCTCCTTTCTTTTCTCTTTTCTTTTTCCTTTTCTTCCTTTTTTCTTTTTTTTCCCCCCTCTTTTTCCGTCTTTTTTCCTCCCAAGAAGCCAACGAGAGCGATACTCCGTGAAATTCTGTATCCAACTAAAGAGCAAAGTTTTTAAAGAGAACTTTCGACTCCGTTTACGGGTATCTTCGGAATTCGATAATTAACACGTTCGAGTGTTCTGTACGCGGTTTAACCGATAGACTTAAATGGATTCTGAATTTTTTTTCTTTTCTCCTTTTCTTTTTTTTTCTTTTTTTTTTTTAGATGTACATGCATAAAATTGATGTTTCATCGATTTTTTAAGAGAAACGTGAAATAATTTCGGTATTTACGTAGATATATTTCTGTCCTATTTAGAAAACAATATTTTTTTATAATGATCGATCGTGACACCTGCAATACGTATCTACCATTTTTTCTTTTCTAGTTTTACATAACGCTTTAGGTAAATTCGATGCAACGGTTAACCCGCTAATCGCTTTTGCGTTCCGTTCAAACGCGTCTCGAAAACATCTCGAGAAATCATCTATTCAACGTCGAGAGGACTATTTGGAATTTTCCGAATAGTAAAAACGAAGATGACGTAGGTACGTAGGTAGTAGATATATGTACTTACTGATTGTGAGAAGAATTTTAACGAGCTCGATTGAGACGTTTCATTATGATTAATCATTGAGATTTTCTTTTTATATACGAATAAGATCGGTCGATATTTATTTATACAAATTTATTCATGAATATATCCCTTCAATCGATAATTAAAATGATGAGTTCAAAGTTATGGTGTTATAAAAAATTAACATTAATTTTACGTCGCGTTATATAAAAAATGTTTTTTCTTTTATTCTTTTATTAAATAAATATAATATTGGATTTTAATAGTCAGAAGAATTATTACAATAATTATTACTAATATATAATATTACTATAAATTAAAATAATACTATTAATACTTAATGGTTAGAAGAATTACTACAATAACCATGATTTCTAAATGTAAAATGACAGATACGCCTACATTGAAATCGAGTCAATCGGCTTAATCACTACGTAAGAATAGATGTACAAAGAAAGAGAGAGACAGAGAGAAAGATTGCAACGACAGTGACGGCGAAATATACCCTTGTCCTAATAAAGCGTCGAGCCCACTTACTGCTTCGTTCTTTAACGAGATTACCCACTTTTCTTGTTCCTACGACGAGTGATGGTGATATATATATATATATATATATATATATATATATATATATATATATATATATAGACAGACACACACGGTTAATGCCATCGTAGATGAGAATGCGAACGACATTAAACTATCGTCTCAAATATCATTCTCGTGATATTTGATCTTCCCTGAAAGATCTCTATATTACTATTATACTAGATTAATCCAAAATACTTTTCTAATTTTATTGGAAAAGGTCAATATATATTAAAATTAACAATGGATGATTTGAATTTGATATCGAATGTTTCATTGAATATAGATAGTATTACAAAATTAAAGAGAGTTATATGGTAACGAGTTTATAATAATAGGAATGATCAAATTTCAAGAAAATTAAAGAAGAGTTAGTCGAGAGAAAGATGCTGTAGAAGAAAAAGGAGGGTGGTGGGGTGAGGGTGAGTGTGAGGGTGAGGGTGAGGGTGAGGGTGAGGGTGAAGATGAGGATGAGGATGAGTGAGTAGGTGGGTAGAGAGAATAATGGTTGGAATTTAGATAGCGAAACGTGCGGACGCATAATAATAGAATCGTGAATCGTCTTCGTAATACTGTTTGCGTAAGTATGGCGTCCGTGTAAAATAAATTTTGCGTTGTTCGTCTCCTCATGTCACATTATATCGTATACGGGAGAGATCGGCTAAGATAACGCCTTGCATCACCAGGTGCCCTTTCTCTTGGAGCATGTATACACGCACGCATGCACGCACATGCATACACATGTGTATATAGACGTAGATATACATATATATATATATATAGAACGAAAGACAGAGAGAGAGAGAGAGAGAGAGAGAGAGAGAGAGAGAGAGAGAGAGAGAGAGAGAGAGAGAGAGAGAGAGCTCATAGCGTCCGAGGTATGTTTCTATTATCCCATCGTGAATACCGCATTGCTATAATCACTTAATTAAGTGAAGCTTATTATCGCGTGTCTTTTGAAGATTTTTCTTCTTTTTTCATTATGACACATAAGATACTTATATATGTTTCATATAAAAGAAAGAAAAAAGAAAAGGAAGAAAGAAGTTGCGCGTGATCGTGAGATATTTCAAATAAATGTCTAACATTCTTTTCTCTTTTTCTTCTTCTTTTTTTTTTCGTGAAATTTGTTCATTTATTGATACGTTGAAAGGACACGTATTTCATCGTCACGTCAATGAAACGTGTCGAATTGGCAGGGTTAGACTTTGGCGATAAATCTTAAAAGGGAGCCATTAAGGTGACCTTAATATCACGTTAAGTTAAAACATGACAAGAGAGAGAAAGAGAGAGAGAGAAAGAAAGAAAGAGAGAGAGAGAGAGAGAGAGAGAAAGAGAGAAGGGTCACAGTGCCAAACTTTCTGAATGCATTTGCGATTTCGTTGCTCATAAAGACACGAACGCTTTGGTTGGTCCTAGTGTAAAGGTCTGGCTGCCTGAGAAAAGTCTCAGCTCTTTTTCGAACGGAACTCACACAGATTCTACGAGGCTCCCCGTAAGTAAGTACTTCGTACGATTATTCTCGTGGTCTCTCGGTTACGTAAAAGAACAAAACCATGACCTGGTTTATTCTCGGATCGCCCTTCTATCGTTTCTTCCTCTACTTCTTCTTTTTTTTTTCCTTTCCTTCAGATTTTATAAAAAATCTTGTTGTCAATTCATTTTCAATCTTTTCTTTCTTTCATTTTTATTTATTTATTTTTTATTTATTTATTTTTTTCTTCATCGACCTATCTATATTTACCAATCGTTTCATATATAATTATTATAATCCTATTGGGAAAGTTTTGAAGGGTCTCGAATTAACTTAATTGTGCAGTTCGAAGTTAATAATAATAATTATTATTATTATTACTATTAATAACAATATTATTATTATTATCATCATCATCATTGTTATGATTTTCGATATAAAAACGGAACTGGAAATATTATTTGAATACATACGGGAAGAAATCAACGTGGTAAGTCGAGAGAGGTAGTTTAAAAGAAGTATCGAACAAGTTAGCAGAGGTAGGTACGGTTGACGCTCGAGATGCTCTATTTCTTGGCTCGGTTTTCTACGTCAACGACTCTCGTTAAACTCCCATTGGGTCCGTTCCAGCTTCCGACAGGATGGAAAACTGACGACTGCCGTACGCAAGCATTTCGTATTTATTTCTCATAAGGAGTTTCTTCGAGATCACGTGTCATTTTGCTTCTTTCCTTTTTTTCCCCCTTCTTTTTTTTATCCATTTCCACGCTCCTTTCAAATCGGAAGGATTTAACTATAATCAAAGTTATGTAGGATATAGATTTTTTTTCTCTTTTGTCATTACTTTTTCTTCATTTTTTTTTCTTTTGTTTGCTCGTTTTTCTGTTTTTTCCTTCCGTCCTTTTTTTTTTTTTTTTTACAAACTACGGTCTATACATTTTACCTCTAACAATATCTATTCTTCGATGTTAAATGAAAAATTCAATATTACAAACGTGTGTTATTCGAACAACGTGAACGTTGATTACTCGAGAAGCATAGTGAAACACATGCTTTACAAAGGCTATATATATATATAGTGACCATAATCGGGAAAATTACGGTACGCATTGTTGGTCGCATAATTCAATAATCGCGGTTGCCAAAGCTGGTGATTGAAAATGCCTCTGCTATCGAGATATTGCTATATCGCTCGAAGTGTTCAATATCGTTCATGCATATATACATATACATACATACATACATACATACATATATATATATATATATATATATATATATATATAATATACACATCACGTACACACATATACATGCATTTCAAATGGAACATGAAAAATCATCAAATTTCATATGCAATTAGTACAACGATTTTATATTTTATGATACGTACCGATTGAAAATACAATAGAATCTTAATTAATTTTATGTTAACCTTGTTGAATATTGACGTTGTTTATTATTGATTATCATACATATATTATAGGTTTCGATTCGTATATTCGAAAAACAATTAGATACATAAATTGGGATTGGTTCGTGTTCGTATTGGATTGATTTCGTTTTGTCTTATTTTATTGTTACAACGAAACGATAAACATAATTGGATTGACCTTTCTCGTCGTACAGACCATTAACACGAAATCGATCGAGTTAAATGTCTAACAATTTCGACATAGATGTATAGTCGCTTTAATCGTAGGACCTTGTAAACGTGGAAATAGGAAAGTGACTCGATAAATTATGCTCGATGCACTGGATTTAATTAACCCAGAGAATAAGGAACGAATGAGGAGCTTGAGATTTAAGCGTTATTATTTGAGGAAGAATTTGCTTATATAAATAATCGTTATTCAGAAATAAATTTCTACTCTATCTGTATAGATTTTTTATTTTAAAAATTTTAATGAAAGATTCATTGGAAACGTAAGATCGTTTGTCGGACGATTTGTCGTCCAAGTTAAAAGATAAAAATGTTTTGGTTCGTTTCTCTTTCCCCTTTCTTAATTTCATCGATCCCTTACATCAATTCACATGGAACGTGAGAAACAAGGTGGAGACAGTCTACGAGAGCCATCGTTGATTCTCGTGGCACGAAGAGCGCATCTGAAACACGATAGCTCAAGTGGAAGGCGAAGCAGCAACGTTACTCATTGCCTGTACCAAGAATTATCAGTGCGACTTGCGCCTGTTTAATTTCCCAAGAGGCGTTCACCTGTGACTTATGTACTTGCCAACATCCGACTATAAATACGTATGTAAATACATAGATCCGAATAAAATTGAGAACAACCGTGACGAAAGTTTCGCACGTTTTAACTTTCATTCTAAGAGTAGATAAGTGTCTTAAACAATGGACGATAATTTCTCGAGTACTTTTGTTTTTTTTTTCGTTCGTTTTAACATTTCTTTATTTATGTTTCGTTAACATCGTAGAAAAAGTAATAGAAACGATGAATTTTTCTTTCAAATGCACTTAGACAATTTTGTTAATATTATCGATATATATATATATATATATATGTACTCTATCCAGGTTCATTCATTCCCACGAGATTTAATTTCGTCGTTACCATTTTTGATGCTTACTTTTTATCATTCTATATCTACGTTTGGTTAAATATCGACATCGTACCCGTTGCTCCGCCGACGTTTCCAATTACAAATGGATTTCGCATAGAGGAGCGACTCGTTCGAACGCTCCGATTCCATTCGATGAAAATTTAATAAGGGTTTAACATTCTCGTAAAAACGGTATTGGACGGTGTGATTTTGAAAATAATCAGGAAAAAAAGAAGGGAATGAAAAAAAAATAGCAAAAAAAAAAGAAGAAAATAGAATTGTGGTGGGGGAAACAAAAAATTAATAGCATCACGAGGTCCCTTTGATCCTTGTCAAATATTCTTTTCGTTTTATACTTTTTATCAATGTAGTTTAAAGAGAGGAACTTTCTTTTCGACGATCGAGCGATCGAATTGGTCTTTCAAAGCGAGAATCGAACTTTCTTCGTAGACTGGAAAGGAGCGTCGATTGGAAAAGAAGGTAGAAGAGATGCCGTTAAAGGAGGATAATGTAACGTAAGAGGAAACGACGCGTAGTAAAAATACCAATGTGCATTTCTAACATTTTTCTGCTAATATTAGAAGAAATTTTTAAGAGATATATTTTGCATAAGGTCAGTGAACTTTGGTCGTTATAGAATCTCAAATAATTGTTATCTGTCAATTAGAAATCTATTATTTGGATTTCCTCGTTAAATTTGTTCTCTCCTTTTCTCTCTCTCTCTCTCTCTCTCTCTCTCTCTCTCTGTCTCTTTAAAGAGAAGAATCGATTGATATAATTTGAAAAGGATAAGTGGATGAAAGACTCGAAGATTTTTAATTGTCGTTTGATGGAAGATGTTTTTGTAATTTATAGCAAAGTCAGTAGATCGAAGATAATACTAATAATAATAACACGATATATATATATATATATATTTTGTATTTGTGTGTGTATGAATATAAGTGCATACATATATTTTCAGTCGGGCGAAGATCGATGTCAAACACAGGATGTCTATCCTTGTTTGGAGGACAAATAGTTCGACTGGGTTGGAATCAACGTTGATCGATGATTTATGAACGTTGTTCTCTTTCTCTCCCTTTTTCTTCTTCTTCTTCTTCTTCTTTTACTTTCTGTCTTCTCACACGGTTACGTGGCAGCCTTTCAACTTCCTTGTATTTTATACTACTAGCTCAAGGTATTCCCTACGTCTCTTATATCCTCTACCATCCGAGAAACGAGAAAAGACTAGGTTCACCTTTACTTCTCCCAAAATCGGTTTTCTACGGGGGTAGATACTATATTTCCTTCGGTGTTCTATAAAGTTAGATACGAGGGACATACGGTAAAGATTTCCCATTTGTATCCTTTAGAGAGATAATATATATTTTATTATTTATTTTATATGTTGTTATCTACATATATATGTTTTTATAATTTGACCAATTAAAAATGTATGTGTTTATAAATTTTTACACACGTACACACACACAAAATATAAAAGTAAGAAGGAAGGAATTTGCTGGAAAAGAATGTCTGGGAATAAGAGGTTGAAAAGCGTAACAGCTGTCCAAGTTTCAGTCATATCGACTTCTCACGGTGCTCTTGATGCAAATATCGGTTTTCTCAAGCTTAAGAATATCTTGTTTCGAAAGGGACCGAACTGCTGCTTCTGAGAATCCTTTAACACGTGTTTAGCATATGTAGAAGACTATACATAGTTGAATTGGAATTGCAAGAACGTAGACATCCTTTATTCGTCCTTGAAATCATTCAACCGATCGAGAATTTTTATCGAGAGATTTTGTCGAGAAGCTTCTATCCTCCCTCTCTACTAACCTGATCAAACGTATGTACGTATTATCGGATCATAAAGTTTGCTTCGATGAGATACTTTCGTTTTGTTTTTTTTTTTTTTTTTTCTTTTAATCAGTAAAGCTAAACATTCATCCAGGTAGAAAAGATTTCCATCGTTCTTGGTCGTTAACCTTTGGCCGTGTCTTTAGACGAAGCGGAACTCATTATGTCATAGATCCACGTACCTACATACATGACTGACGCATGCATAAAAGGTTACACTGAGCTTCGGCCGATACGTGACACGATTTTAATCCGAATAATTTGCATCGGCGCACTTTCGATGAAGCGGGCAAAAGAGAGCGGGACGGGTTTTAGAGAGGGGCCAGGAGAAGTGGGGAAAGAGGGGGTAGAGCGAGGAGTGTCGAACGAAGCCGCTCTTGTCCATATAAATGCTAATAGTCCTGCACTTGGTTTGTGACCCAATTATTCGTTATCCCGTGATTTCATACTGTGCGATCAGATTGTCCGTCCATCGCTTCAAAGTGAGCATTTGTAGGCGTGTACGTATGTACGTCTAAAATCACATCAGCCGTATCGCGTGTATTCCATCGAGAGAGAGAGAGCTATATTTCGAGTTTGAATTTATCGTGATAGGGAATGGGTATAATTGCGATGAAAGATTTAACCCTTTCATTCGAATAATATTAGAAGCTTTCAATCGTCCAATTGATGGGGAGGTATCATTCATAGTGATTTATAATGCACGTTGATTAGGTAAAAGTGTTTTGAAAGAAAAGAAGAAAAGAGGAAAAAAGAAGAAAAGAGAGAAGAAAGGGTAGTCGGAGAATATTTCTTTTCGTCTGTGTTAGAGAGAGAGAGAGAGAGAGAAAGAGAGAGAGAGTATCGATTCTTCTCACCCTCTTCGATGGCTATTCTCGTACTTACTCTCGCCTAGTTTCATATGCGGATACCTATCCCCCATCATGAATTGGTAATAGCCTTGTCTACCCGTCTAATGTACGTTTCTTGCCCTCGATAACGCGTTTACCGATCGCTATTGCTACCTGTTTATTATTCCACCAATGAAATATTTGTATCTACGAAAATTGAAATCGTTCTTTCTTCTTCTTCTTTTTTATTTCTTCTTATTCTGTTTTCGTTCCTCTTTTTTTTTATGATCTTTGTCGAAGATTCAATCAGTCTTGTGGCTCGAGACGAGAGTAAATATTTGATCGGTCTTTTTCTCTTGAAAAGAATCTTGTTTACACGTGGATGTGATATGTAACTACTAACTATTAACGTTAGCAGATAATTTAGAAAATTTGACGGGAAATGGTGAAGTGTGAAAAGCGTGTAGAATAAAATGAAGCATTTCGAGGGTCTATAGTTATATTGATATATAGCCAACGTCTGTAGACGAATGCAATATCGCATAAGACATTTAGGATCTCTTCACGCGTCTAGCTCGGTACAGAGAACGATATCGCAACTCGAGAAGATTCTAGGAGAATATCGTGGAATCTTCTCACGTACGACATTTTTCTTTTTTTTTCTCTCCTTCTTTTCTTCCTTTTTTTTTTTATCTTTTTTTCCTAAGGCAACTACGACTGACTGTTTCACGTTCAACGCGAAATCGCGAGCAACCGTTAACAGAAGTCACGGAATGACAGTTTGCTCTTCGTTCTCGCGTCTTTTACCGATTTTCATACGAATTCTTTCTTCTTTCTTTCTTTTTCTTTTTCTTTCTTTTTTCCTCCTCCTTTTCGAACTATTACTATTACTATTTTTATTAATTTTATTATTCTATTATTATTATTTTTTTCTTTATCCTTTTCTCCTTCGCCGTCCTGTTTCTTTTCTTTTTTTACTCTCCCTTTCTCTTTCTCAAAACTTCGATCGAATCAGAAATTATGATCGATCTATGAGTAATTAATATCGATTATCTATATAAACAATGGAAACGTATAAAAAAGAAATAAAAAAAAAAACTGTACTAACAGAAAAACGTAAAAAGTTTGAGAAGCGATACGTTCATCAATGTCGGAGAACAACGTGTGCCTTGAAAAATGTATCATCACTGATCTATCACAATTCGTCTCACTTGGGACGATAACAACGGATGATACTATAAATCACAATTAATTCATTTATTTGTCTTCGGGTATAATAGAAAAAAAGAACAAAGGAAAAAGAAAATACAAGCTAGGTTATCAATTATTTTTACTATTTCAAAAATGGATCCATAATAACAATAACAACAATAGTAAGTAAAAGATTGACACGTCTGGGACTGGCCCAGTTTTATTCCGATCTAATGTGATTCGTGAGAGCTTTGTGGCTTCGTAAAAGGCCAGACATAGCGACCTCCGCAGATACTCGAATCGATCGATATCGTTTATTCGCCAGGTATAAAATCAAATTAGATAATTAGACAACAACAACAAAAAAATAAAAGAATCGAGTTAAAAAATAAAACAACATGCACACTTTCTCGCACGCTCACAAACACATTGAGACCCCAGACGTACGCCCTAGAGAAGAATGAAGTATTCGTGCGGTCAGACTCGTCGATAAAAGAGAACAACATTTTTTTCGTTGGAAAGTTCGTTTTTTTGTAGGACTATGAGAATTATTTTCTGTACGTTCGTGAAGGTACAATGATCCATTGTCTTTTCGTTCAGTCAAAAAGAAATAGAGAATCGATTGGAAAGACAGAGATATGGGGATGGGTTAGAAGGATGATAAAGATGGAGAGAGAGGGGCGGAGAGGGTAGGGGTGGAGTGTTGGAAGTTAGAACGAAACGTGTGCGATCAGTGGCAAGAAGATCGAAGGGATGGAACGGAATGAAAGTGGAGTTTCTGGGCTCGAGGACAGGAGAGGAGACCGAAGGGATGAGATAGGGTGGGTGAGAAGGATGAGTGGGTGGTGGTGGTGATGGTGGTGGTGGTGTTGGTGGTGGGCGGAGGAGGATAAAATAATTTCCGGAACGTCGGAACGCACGGATGGAGGGTGGTAGTACCGATGGGAGATTCGCCGAACCGTTTCTGATCGAAATCCGGGACGAGAGAGGACAATTATTGACGCAGACTAATTTCGTCGAACCGAGGAAAATAATAGAAAGAAGAAAGAAGAAGGATATCGGAATAGTCCTCGAAATAGTCTGCTTCTCTATAGCTTCTCTCCTTTCCCCTAGACTCGTCTCCATCGCTTTGTGTCATCTTCTTTCGTAAGGACAAGGAATTGGAAATGAAAAATATTTATTCAGATGCGCTGGTTTCTTAATTAGAACGAGCATGGATAAAGGGAGGGACAGAGATAAAGAAAAATAATAAAAAGAAAAAAGAGGGGGAATAAAGATCGAAATTATTAATCGATCCTTCATATCGAAATACTATTGTTGTATAAAATATCGACCTGATCGATAATAATATGGAATAATATTGTATGATTGGTAATTTGAGCTATCAATGCGATACGGTGATATTCGATATACATAAGGAAGGAGAGAGAACAAATAATACCGATAGACTATTGAAGATCTACAACGTGGGGTATTAATAACGAAATAAACTTACTTGTTAGTCGAATTCAAACCGTTAGATCCTTGCCAGTAATTAATACTACAGACTGTAAGTGTTTGCGGTAGAATCCATACTACTAGCACGGCAACCTCGATTCTCATTCCCTTTTCTCTCTGTCTCTATCTGTCTTTCTCTTTCTCTCGCTATTCATTCGCAGTAGTATGCAGACGAGAAACTTAGGTTCTCCTCGTGTAATTCCCACCTACGCGACACAATTACAGGATCCTCTATTTTCTTGTAGACAATGTACAACTCGGTATCGTTCGAGAATATCATTTCTGAGATTTATGTCACAAAGAAGGAATAATCAGAGAAATATCTATTCAATAATCAATTATTGTTGTACACGTTATATCAGTATATTGGATTAAAAAGATGTGTATATATATCGCGAATACATAAAACAATAGAAGATGATAAAAGAAAGAAAACCGTACAAGAGAATAATGAAACAAGCGATTAACCATTCAGGAAGGTATACGTTGCTTTATGAGATGTCTCTGAATACGACTGATCCAGGTGTGAGGGATGAAAGGAATAAAGGGAAAAGATAGGTCGAGATTACGAAGGGTAGAGGAGGAAGAGGAGGAGAAGGTGAAAGAGAAAGAGGAGGAGAAGAAGAAGAAGAAGAAGAAGGAGAAGAAGAAGAAGAAGAGAGGTGGTTACACCAAGTCCGTTAATCTAGTAAACTACGCTACATAATGTAGTCTCGTACGTAGTACGTGCCAGTGAATGCACGGCAAACGGAGAACTCGTCTAATTTAAAGTACACCGACGGATCGGACGTGTTGGAAGTGGTGTAACATAGCATATCTAATGCTCTCTCTCTTTCTCTCTTTCTCTCTCTCTCTCTCTCTCTCTCTCTTTTCCTCCTTCCATAAAGCTCGAAGCTCGACACGTTCAGTAGCATTATACGTTGGCAGAACTGGGCCGTACAACAAAGAGCCGCTATGTCCAGCGGCAGTTTTCTCTCTCATGCGCTCGCGCGTTGTTCAACCCTTCGTCATTTACTCCCACTAACCGCTTCTTCCTTCTACCGGGACGAGTCTGGTGCTGGTGATGGTACTGGTACTCATGCTGGTGCTGGTAATGGTGGTGGTGGTGGTGGTGGTGGTATAGGGTACGTTGGTTCATTTTGTCCTACTGTCGCCTTCCCTTCTACCATTCTACCCTTCTACGCTCTTTCCAGTTCTTCGCGTTCCACCGACAACCAGAACGATGCCAGAAAATCCCAATAGCCGTCTGTCCATCTGGTCGGCCAACTGGGTACACGTAACTCCAGTTGGCATTAGAACTCTCTTATTCTGTTCCTTCGTTCAAGCTACTAATTATAAAAGCTCGTCGAGGAACGATGTCCTAGTAGAATGGAGGACGATTGCAGGATTAAGAGAAGGACGATGTGGAACGGGTGAAAACTCTTTCAAAGGGGTTAACGTTACATACACCTCGTTCACAATTGCTGCACGGACTACGACTTTTCCTTTTTTCCTATCTTGTTACCAACCGATGATGTGTTACTCTACTCAAAGGAGAGTAACTCGATATCGTGCGAAACGTTACGTTGAATTTTTCTCCTTTCTCTCTGAACTGTCGCGTTACGCGTTTGCCATCGTTCCCATATATTTTTTTTTCGTAACCGATCAGATTTTTATTCGTTTATTATTTTTGTTGTTGTTGTTATTATTATTATTATTATTATTATTATTATTATTATTATTATTATTATTATTATTATTATTATTATTATTATTATTATTATTATTATTATTATTAGTGAAATTTAACATATTTAGCAGGAGATAATTATGTTCTTAATTTGGTATTTTTTTTTAGTTTCTAATTACAGATGAGTTTCGTCACCTCTCTCTCTCTCTCTCTCTCTCTCTCTCTCTCTCTCTCTCTCTCTCTCTCTCTCTCTCTCTCTCTCTCTCTCTCTCTCTCTCTCTTCTTTATTTATTTATCTCCATTTCTTTTTCTTTTTTTTTTGTTTGATAGCTTCTGAACAATTTTCAGATGAAATAGCTCTATTCTATAGGTCACGTCGAAATTAGTTTAGTTTTTAGTATTTTTCCATATATCCGTTGAGTCAGCAGGTATTACAAATTTTTCCATTAACGTCAACGTTAACTTGATCACGTAAAATGAACTCCGCGCAAAGTTACGTTACGTTACGTTAGAACGTCTATGGAATTACCGATATTATCTGCCCCCGGCAAAGAGCATATTTGCGTAGAGTATGGCCAATGAATTTTACCGTTATATTTAGCGGGTGATTTAATTAGTAAATGCGGGATGTACAGTTTTATACTCGGCACAACGAAACGTAGCTAGTTTCATTGATTTTCTGGCAACAATTTTATACGCTTCTCCCTCCCCTTTCTCTCTCTCTCTCTCTTTCTCTTTTTCTCTTTCCCTTTTTCCTTTTTTTTGATTCTTTATTTTATTTATTTTTTTGACATCTTTGAATTTGAATATTTTTTACAATTTTATTATATGTTCTTTCTATAAACTCTTACGTACACACACACACACACAGACACGATGCATCTCGTTGATTAACTCGAGTTATGTAAATATAGAAAGAAAAAAAATGGTTATCGACCGAAATGAAAACTTTTAGTCGTATTAGTTTTGAACTACGATCGTTAATGATTGCAGAGAGATATATTCTTATCACCTAAATTTGCCGTTGCGTCTTGCTTCAGAAATATATATATATATATATATATATATATATATATATATATATGTCTGTACAAAGTAGGAGGACGAAACTAGTGCTGCGATATCACGATAATCGTTCCAAGCTTGTCCTAAAGTTCATGCAAGAAGGCAAAGAGAAGCATAGAGAAAGAGAGATAGATAGACAGATAGATAGATAGATAGATAGATAGATAGAGAAAGAGAGAGAGTGGGAGAGGAAGAGAGAGGACAATTTTCTCTGAGAGTAGGGCAATTTCGTTCTGTAGATTTCTGCTGGTTTCATAGATACTACGATGCTTGCATGTATGGGAGAGTGAGAAACACAGAAAGAAAGAGAGAGAGATAGCAAGACGAGCAGATGTTTCTAGTCTAAACGGTCGTAAGACTCAGGTTCTAATCAATCTCTCGAGAAACCTACGATCGATCTACTTACACGTCTCTTCCATCTTCAAAATGTTTCACTCATGTCAGATTGTTCTTACAAGATTCACGTGTAAGTAATTTAACTTGCGATTGTATGGATAATTAAAATATTATTGAAAAGATGAGACGTGTCCGGCTAAATTTTATTACACAAAAAAAAACAAGAAGAAATGAAATGGAAAGAAAAAAAAAATAGAGAAAAAAAAAGAAAAGAGAAGAAGAAAAAAATGTAAAGTTCGATGTTAGCACGATGTACGTAGACCGTGCCGTACGTTTTACCGGATCTCGGAACAAGTGTCGACGATGAGAGAAAAAACGAAAAGATAAAAGATTATTCGAAACGATTTCGTTTAAATTCTTACGCTGGTAACAACTCGCGGTAATTTATTTTTCATTCATAATATTTCCGACGCGATAGCAGCCGCCGCACACTCGGTATCTTTTTAATTAAGTAGATTCGTCGGCAAGAGCTCCCGGCTTTCTGCCCCTGCTTATAAAGTTATTACACCGTAGAAAAGAAAAGGAAAAAAAAAGAAGCAGAAGAAGAAGAAAAAAGAAAAAGGGAAGAAAAAAAAGCTGCGGAAAAGGTGAGTTCAGGGGCGAGGAGGAAAATTCCTTGGTCTTTCGAGTTAAGCTCGAGCTTGAGAAGAAGTGGAGAAGGAAAAAAAGAAGAAAAAAAAAACAAAAAGAAAAGGAAAGAGGAAAGAAGATGATGTTATAAAAAGTAACAGAGGGTTATGCTTAAGGGGACTAAACGTTTAATCGGTTAATATCGAGGAAGGAGTAAATAAATTTAGATATATTACATATACTTAAACGTACGTATACGTATATATGTATACCTCGTGGAAAGCTTTCTCGGTAAAAAAAAAAAAAAGAAAAAAAAAGAAAAAAAAACGATTCGAATGCGACGAAACGACAGAAAGATAAAAAGAAAAATCGATTTATTTATCGTTATAAGAGAAAGAGGTTTTCATGTTTTTTCGGGTTTGGATGGATTTTGTTGGAGCTTACAAAATGTACTTACTTTCTTTAAGTAAGGTACTTTCGAATTCTCCGATGCTCGGAAAGAAAGAAACACTCGGACGGTGCTTTTAACGCGATCGAACTGGCGACTTTTTATTTACTTAATAATTCAGTCTTTCGCGTATCTCGAGAAAACCGTCTAAAAAGAAAGAGTTCCATTCCCGTAGGAATGCGGCCAGCAAGTAGGATTGCCGAGAACCAACCGTATCCAATCGCAAGGAGTCTTCCTTTTCCTTTTTCCTTCGTTCACTCTCTTTTTCTCTCGGTTCGCCCGTACAGAAAATTGTTTTTTTCTGCAATCGGTTGGAAGGGTACTTGCCGCATTCTTTGTTACTGAAAAGAATTTTTCTTCTCTTCTCGTTTCTTCTTTTCCATTTTCATCCTGTTCTTTTTTATTCATGGGAAGGAGTGGTGGAAGAGGAGGGGACGATGGGAGTGAAGGTTCTCCCTCTTAACTGTTTTGCAAACCTAACGGCAAAAGTAAAAACGTCCAACTGGCACGATTTTCGTAGTTTCAAAAAAAAAAAGGAGAGAGAGAGAGAGAGAAAAACAGACAAGTTTTCTCTCTTTGGACGATTGAAAAATGTTTGAGAATAGAACGATTGCAAACGACGTTGCAATTTTCCGGATGGCTTGATTCCGCGTTTTCCAGATTTTCCACGGAATCTTCGTGTCCTTATCCATCCCTCCCCCCCACCTCCACCATCACCCTCATCCCCGACTCATACCTACTTGTCACGACCGAAGGCGCGAATTTCGAGCTCGCGGAGAAATTACCAACGAACCAAGCTAAGCAAGCAAGTAAGCAAGCAAGCAAGCAAGCAACCAAGCAAGGAAGCAAGCAAGCAAGCAAGCAAGCAAGCAAGCAAGCAACCAACCAACCAACCTTCCCACCAACCAACCCACCAACCAACCAAGTAACCGTCAAGCAGTTCGTACGAATCCTTTTGAAACGGTGCCTGTGGGAAGAGGAAAGTTTAAAGCTTGGACGCGAATCCTCCGAGTCTCGTAACTTCGATGAAACTTCTTCGTCATTTCTGAGTTCGACTTACTACCGCGATAGATATGCTGCCAGATGTAAAATGACTTTTTTACTTTTTAGAAAAAGGTGCTTCTTTCAAAAAGTAATCGCTTTTCATTTTTATTTCCAATTTATTATTATGTAAATTATCACGTTTCTATCATCTTTCATTCCCATATTACTTTTAAATGTATAATGGTTTATACATATACATTTATATACATTTGTAAAGTTTAGTATAGATAATAGTTGATATTAAGAGAAGATCGAGTTCGTCGGTAGTTTTGTTTAAGAACATTTTTCCGTCTCTCGACATGCGCACTTCTCGAAATCCCACGAGATAAAGGCTGGAACAGCGAATTCGCAAACTCGTTGACTCGTCGAACTACAACGAACTTTGCTCTTTCGGGAGTCGTTCGTTTAAAGACACGCTTGACCGATCGTAAAAGAAACGTTAGGGTTGTAGGGTGACGACGTTTCGTGATTAATAAAATAAAAGTCGTGAGATAAAAATAAAAAAGGGAAAGAAAATATAAAAACAGAGGGAAAGAAAAAAGAACATTTTTTTCCGCAAGACGCGCCGATCCACGTTATCGGAAATGGTCTTTGCGATTAAAATCGAAGGACGTATTAATTGGAGAAATTCTACTGTCTCTGAACGACGTTGAGTATAGATCTGGCTTAAAAAAAAAAAAAAAAAAGAAATAAAGAAAAAGAAAATAAAAATGGGGTAAAAGAAGGAAAGCAAATACAAAGAAAAATAAAATAAAGGGACAAAGAATCAAGGGAAGAGTTGGTGGAATGTGAAAAAGAAGACAAAAAGTAAAGAAGAAAACAGAAAAAAAGAAGAAAAAGTGAGAGAAAAAGAAAAAGAGAGAGAGAGAGAGAGAGAGAGAGAGAGAGAGAGAGAGAGAGAGAGAGAGAGAAAAGAAAGAAAGAAAGAAAGAGCGGGTCGATTCGACGGCCGTTTCAAACGTGCAAACTTCCGCCTCCACTGAGAGGACTCCAGCGTTATTTACATTTAAAGTGGGCTTTACAAAGTGGATCGTAATAAACACAGGAGGGCAGTTACCCTCGGCACGAGTCTGTCTCTTTTTTTCTCCTATACCTTCTTTCTCTTTCATTCACTCTCTCTCTCTCTCTCTCTCTCTTTTTTCTGTCCCTTTCATTTTTCCTCTCTTTTTCTTTCCTTTTTACCGGAAGCTTCCGACAGACTACAACTTTAATACCACGACCACCACGACAGAATTACCTTCACAATCGAGGAAATAAACTCGTTTTGTTAGATCCGTTGACTTGAACTCGTTCTTCTTTCTCCCGTTGCATAACCAAGAACAAACGATTTCAAGTACTTTTCTTTTAATATCCGTTTCTGTCATAAACTACGTCATTATCGACGATCGAGAAAACAAATCGTTTTCTACCATCCTCGTAGAAGATCGCTCTTCCTTACAAAGTTTTTCTTCTACGAACGTTTCTTTATACCACTTAGGTACGTACATACATACATACATATATAGATGGGTAGATAGATAGATAGATAGATATATAGATACGTGTACTTTCATCGTTACTTGACTCTAGATCTACTTGAAATGCTACTTCGATAAAGTAGCACACGCCACAACGAGTAGATGTAAAGTATATACCAGCAAAGATATATGACAGTTCTCGCGTTGTAGCGTTGGAGTATCATAAAGTCTCACATATTGCTATACCATATTATACTCGACATGGATGAATATATTTGGACGTTCAATTTCAATAGTTCTACTTTGTTATCGTTCAACCACGAAACAAAGCATTTTTGTATAATAGAAATATATGTTGGCTGATTAATATTTTATATATATATATATTAAAATAAAAATTATTTAATAAAAACTATTTGTAACGGTTATGGTGTTTGCTAACGCTTCATGTCTTATACGAACTATCCTATAATAACGATCTTTGAAATAAACACACACACACGAACACGTATATACACATGGATGCTGTCGCAGTGGAATTTATATGTCGTCGTAACATTTGCACGAGAGGAATTTAGTACCTGAGGCTCTTGTGACGCCTCATCTTAAAAGTGTGTGTGCGTGCATGCGTATCTGTGTATGTCTATTTGTGTGTATGAGAGAGAAAGAGAAAGAGGGAGATTCCTTTATAGGTAAATTCTTGAGTAAAGGTAATTTGAAAGTTTAAACTAGAGAATGTGTATCGCCATACATCCTATATATTCTATGTATTAGATGTTGTTATTAGTTGTTACGTCGCACAAGTTAGAATTTCTACTACGTAATTTGCATCCATGGTGCTCGACACTTCATTCTGAGATTCGATGTAATAAGAAGAAAAAAGTAGTCAAAGCAATTAGTGCTATTAAATTAAACCCGTTCAAATTGGATTACTTCTATCTTTCCCAGTTGAAAAGAACAAAACGAAAGTTTCTTCATTAATCAAACGACTCTTATAAGTCGTTTGAAAAGCTCAGCCCGTATCTCAAGTTTTCTATCTTCTCTAGATTCCTTCTCTCTCTCTTTCTCTTTCTCTTTCTCTTTCTTTGATCTCAACCTTCAATTTGAGAGAAACACAACGATTTCTATGCAAATCTTTATACCAGCTATAAAACGATCTATTTGAGTCGTACTAGAGAGAGGGGGGGGGGGGGGAGTAGAAAGATGAGAGATGAGAAAAGGAGAGATAAAGATAAAGAGAAAGAAACAACAGGCTGCAAAGGTACGTACTCTCTCTCTTGGCAAGGAGCTTCTAAGATGACGTTATAAAACGGACTGGTATATCTTTAGGCATTAAAGTCAAACGATCTTAGTTTAGTGCTAACCAGACAACAACTTTACGAGACGAATAATTTTTATAAATAAGAAGGATATTTACTTCGGATAAAAAGAGAATAATAGATTGCTTCGAAGTATTATTTTCTTTCGGTATAATCATTTTTGACATATCATATTATTAATATTTAATAAAACGATAACAAAAATTTTTTTAAGTCGCTTGAGATAGAGTTAGATGGCAGAGAAAGAGAGAGGGGGAGGGGACGAGCCAGTAAAAATCTAAAATTAAAAAATTTGCATTTTTCCCGATATATTTAACATTTTTTCTTTCTTTTTTAAAGCATACTTTTCGACGGTAATGAGAAAAAAATGATGAAAGTTTTAAAAAGATTGACATATTAAATAAATAATAGTATTTAATTAAAATAATAATAAGAATTTTTAAAGTTGGTCAAAAAAGACAAAAAGAGAGAGAAGAGAAAGAAGAGTGTGTTTGTGCGTATACGAGGA
This sequence comes from Vespula vulgaris, assembly GCF_905475345.1. NCBI lineage: Eukaryota > Metazoa > Arthropoda > Insecta > Hymenoptera > Vespidae > Vespula > Vespula vulgaris. The sequence continues at coordinate 1,145,753 of NC_066593.1, read as the reverse complement.
TGACCTAGTAAAAATCTAAAATAAAAAGATCTAAACTTTTTCCAGGCACATTTCATTTTTTTTTTTTTATCTTTTTAATGTTCTTTTCGACAGTAACGAGGAAAAACCAACGAAGATACTTAAAAAGACTGACATATTAAACAAATATTAATATCTAATTAAAATAATAATAAAAATTTTAAAAGTTGGTCAAAAGAGTGCGAAAGAGAGAAAGAGAGAAAGAGTGAAAAAGAGTGACCTAGTATAATTCTAAAATAAAAAAATCTGTAATTTTTTTCCGACATATTCCACATATCTTTTCTTTTTTCTGTTTTTTTTTTTTTAAGCGTTCTTTTTGACAGTAACGAGGAAAAAACGAGGAAGTTCTTAAGAAGATTCTCGTAATCCAGATCGGGGTCGTAGCACAAACGAGAGTGGGTGGGGATGAATCTCCTCATCGACGAGAAGGATATTCAACCTAATTTCAGTGCGAATGGCCGTAATGTAACTCCACTTAATTCCCCGTTCGGATTAACCTACATGGCACTCGGTATTGCTACACACCACTTTAGTTAACTTCGATCATTCTATTCACGAGAATAACAAGGAAACTCAACGTAGAATTACCATGAGAAAGAGAAAGAGAGAGAGAGAGAAACTGTCCGCATATTCTGAACGAGAGAAAGATAGAAAGATCATTGTTCGAATTTTACTCGTTACATTTGTAAGGGATATTTCGAAAATTTGCAAGCAATTTCGTTTTATCCTCAAAATGGCTTCTTTCTAATTAAAATTTTTTTATTTCGTTACGTCGATATATTTTTTTTTTTATCTTTTTTTCGAACAAAATGCCTGTCTCAAACCTGTAATAGTTTACCCACGAAATTGGCAAAAGGTTCGAAAATCAATGAAATCCTATGCTTGCGCATGATTTTTTTTTCTTTTTTTTTTTCTTTCTTTCTCTTTCTTTTTTTTTTTTTTTTAACGACGACACGACGCCGCGCAACAAATTTATTTTTGGTGGTTTCAACGAGAACGTTTTCGAACGATACTTCCAATCGGACTAATTGAGTTACGGATAGGCAGCAAGGTTAGCAAACAAAAGATATGTAGGTAACGTTTGACTATGAAAAATTTATGGTGTGTTCGACTCGTCTCGTAATAAATAAAATTTTACTCTCGGTTCGACGAGCTCGACCAACGTATGTATGTATCTGCGTATCTACGTATGTATATATATATATATATATAGGTATAATTTTACGTTGTGATAGGTCACGATAAATCCCACTTTTTCTCTTATCCATGTCTCGCGCATTTACGATATTCGTTTGAATGGAGAAATACTTGGCCCTTTTTACCGTATCTTCCAATAAAGTTTTATCGATAGAAACGATAGCAATTTTCATACTCGTTCACTGTGTTATGCTAAGAAAGTCGTTTATGCCTTTAGTCTGATGCCGATCTTATCGATAAGTGTCTCTCGTATGAAACAAGAAAGGGAGAGAAGAAACAAGGAAACAAAGAAAGAAAAAAAGAAGGAAAGAAAGAAGAAAGGAAGGAAGGAAGGTGGAAGAAAGGGAAGAAAGAAGGAATAAAAACGATATCTTGCAGAAAAGGTTGTTCGATAGTTTTCTTTCTGTTTTCTAGGCGTTTCTACTTGCAGTTTCCGCATGAGGGTAATCTTATAACGGCAAAGCGTTTCTGATCGTTACAAGTAGACAAGTGCGAACATCGTTTCGAGATAACGATGTTGCTTCTAATGGACGTCCAATATGGCCGCCTTTGATGTCTCCGTCCGCATTCCCTCTCTCTCTCTCTTCTTCTCTCTAGTTGTAGCACTTTACCACTTTTCCCATGACGCAAAGAGCTTCCATAGCTGGGTCGCAAACTGAGAAATTTCATTGTCGCAATAACCTCAGAAAGTTACATTGTCTTCTCTGAAACGTCATGGATTGTCAGATACGATCGAATTTTTCGAAACGGATTTTATTTCGTGAGAGAAGTCGGATTTCGTTTATGTCTAATAAAGCTTTCGTAATAATACCACTCTCCTGGAACGTACTTACCAACGGATAAAACTTGAATCTGTTATATTAACTTGTTACAATGACGTCATAACAACAACAGCAACGAGGGGGAACATTTCAGTACGGTAATTTGCATTCACTAACAATTCATTTCCGGGTCCGGCAAATAGGGCGACGAGATAAAAAAAGCTACGTAGGGGAATTCTTTTCTATTAAAGGGCAATCGTGTCCTCTCTCTCTCTCTCTCTCTCTCTCTCTCTCTCTCTCTCTCTCTCTCTCTCTCTCTCTCTCTCTCTCTCTCTCTCTCTATCGTCCTCGCGTACCATCGTAAAATTCAATCTGCGTTTTCCCTGTGCGTCCGACAAGCTATTCCATTTAATTACATTTACCTTCGTAAGCCAGCCATCTAATCGACGTATCTACGGTTAGTGAAAACTTTGAAAATTATTTAATAGTCACTTCTTAGCGTTTTTTTCTCTAGAGAGAGAGAGAGAGAGAGAGAGAGAGAGAGAGAGAGAGAGAGAGAGAGAGAGAAATAGAGAGAAACACACACACGTTATATATCATTTATTTTATTTGATCGTCAATAAAGATTCTATTATTCGATCGGTTACGTAGTTGTTAAAACGATCGAAAAGTTAGAAAGTAAACTCGTCTACCATCTTAATAATAACTTACTAGTATTAAAGTAAAAAGAGAATAAAGAATAAATAATGTTTGAAAGTACCATACTTTTCGTTCCAACATTACGAAATATACTTTCGCGATCTTCCGGTAAAGTTTTTTGAGTTAGTATCCCGAAGTGAAACTCGGTCGTTTCCCTTTCTTATCGCTACGAAACGATAAGTTTTAGTTCGGTCAGCTTGCTGTAATCTACACGGAAGAGAGTCGCGAAGTATATAAAATGGCATCGAGCGGCAACAAGCATGTTAGAAAATAAGATCAAAAATGTGGGAGACTTGTTACATTTGCAACATAAATCATTAAAGTTAGTGCTTTTCCCCCGCTTATATCTATTACTTTAGCAGAGAGTAAAACGCGCCTTGGCAAGTTGGTTCTTCTTTTTTGTTCAACGGTTCGCTCAGTTCGCACAGAGTCCATTTTTATCTGTCCACCCCATCGCTGACTATGCTTCCACCCGTTTTATTCCTAGCAAATCATTTTCCAAGGGAAAAGCTGGGACAAGCGAAACGCGTGTCTGTCCAATCATATTTTCCATATTTTCATACAATTTTTATCGTACATCTTTGTCCTCCCTATTTTACTGTTTTAAACGTCAAACTGTTACATTCATCGTATATCAATCTCCGTATATTAAGAAAGAAATTATCTAATATATTTGTATCAATCAAGTTGTTTCTTTTTTCTTTTCTTTTTTTCATATCTTATATAACAATATTTGATATGATAATATTTGAAGAGCAAAAAGAACGAATACGAAAGATCGTTCGGAAAAATGTTTGACTTGGGAAATCGTAAAATCTCGTACATCTTCTCAACCATGTATCGGATAATATTGATCTATTTCCCAGTTGGATGGGCAACACAATGATGGCATATCAATTTTGGATGATTTATACAGGCGACGTATTGCAACTAGCTAGAATTTGTAATAGTTGCACGTTGTAGATAGCGGTTAAGCGGCAGAAGCGTTCGTATTTCGAAGAGTAACGATAATGAATGCGTTACCGAAGCTCTAGAGTAGTTTCCCTTCTGATAACATACGCACAGATTTACCTCTGTTACATATGTATATATATATTTTTTTTAATCAACATATGTATCGTAAAGTATTCATTTTCCCATTCAAAGAAATTATTTTAAGAAATTTCATAAATCTCGAAATGTTTTTTTTTCTTCTCTTTTTTTTCTTTTTTTCTTTTTTTCTTTTTTTAAGAAACAAAATTTCTTCGATGTAATAGAAGTTAATGGAGCTTAATTTAATTTACAATCGTCGATCGAGGCTCTACGTATCCCTTATTTCTACAGTTTTGCATGATCGAAGAAAAGTAAGTTCTCTTTAAGCTCGTGGAACGAAGTTTCAACTTTCAAAGCAATTGCCGTCGAAGGGCGATACGTATTTTTGCATGATCCCCCTTAAACGATCGATGACGAAGATGGGGGAAGAGTTACGCTGTGTATGTAAGCTTTACCGACCACGAGACACATTTTAACGCGAAGCCTATCGAATGTATTATTATTTTAACGCAAACATGTCACGTTGTATGCTCAAAAAAAAAGAAGAAGAAAAAAACAGAAAAAGAAAAATCAAGAAAGAAAGAATGAGAGAAATGAGAATAAATAAGAAAAATAAATAAGAAAAATAAATGAAAAGTTGAGGACAAATCCACTTATTTACAATGTACGATTCCCTCATTCGTACATAAAGACATTGCGTTACTTTTTGTATGAACATGTATTTATCTAGGTGAATTCGACGCGTTACTATCGACACATCTGTTAGTATCGCATGCCTCGAAGGTTAGGCAAACGTGCGAACGAAGCATGGAAGCGACGGTGTCGCGTTAATCACTCTACAATGCTTCGTCGGTTCCTAACACGAGGAGCCAGGAGATGCCCAGCACCGAAGCCCGTTAATCCGATGCCCATTGTTCTTGGAAACATCGCCTTTGAAGCACCTTGCTAATCCGTGAAAGTCGAGGACGTCGACCATGGCATTTAACGTCTAACGGCTTGCTTGTTTGCTTACTTGCTTGTTTTAACGAAAAAATTCATTGTCAGTCTAAACTGTGAACTAGAAAGAAAAAAAGAACAAAAAAAGAGAGAACAATGTTTAAAACCCATCGTCTTTTATCGAAAGATCGAAATTCTGATCTAACCCTAAATGAAATTCTTAAGAGGAATAATGTACGCGCAATATATCGACCGTTGTTAAACATCAACCTGTAAAAGTTCATTCTCCGGAGCGATTTCAGAAAATCGAGGTTCCCTCATAGTCGTTAGAAATTCGTAGGTAATGGGAGGTTCGTTGGTGCAAACACTCGATGATTGATGTTGCCTCGCTTTGCCTCGCTTTAGTTCGCTTCACTTCGCCATCGGTTCACGCGTCTATTCACGGTATTCATTCGGTTATTGATTTTTCTTACGGCATTGGTCAAATAAAACAACGTCTTCAAACGCGAACCCTTCGGGTACCCGAAAACCCGCTTAAACAAACCCTATCCTTTCTTTTCCTTTTTTTTTCTTTTTTTTTCTTTTTTTCTATATTATTTCTTTTTTCTTTCCCTTAACAACGAAACCTGCTCAGACTGCAGTCTAATAATTCGTGACAAATTTTCGCAAATTAGAAAGTTTGGAAACTGGTAATAGGTATCTCGTAGGAAGTTCGTGATGATCAAAGCGTTGCTTCGACCATCGATCGAATATTTGCGGAAATTGCTGTGAAATTTTCTCCTAGAGAAGAGACACATAGTACTTTGTTATCTATCGATCGTCTGGTATAACAACGTAGTTCGAACGATATGACGTAGCAATCCTGACGTTCCTATCAATTATCTATTTCCTTATACATACTTACATACATACATAATATATATATATACACGCACACATACGTACATACATATATATATATTTTATCTATATATAAAACTTTTTTCTCTTCGTTATATTACATCGAAATTGAACAAGTGGAAAAGTTGTAGAAATCACTGTAAACGTAGACTACGTTTAGCGAACGGATCTTTCGACTTCGTTTCATTCCGTAACGAGATAACAGTTCGTCTGAAACGTCGTTAACGAAGTTTTCACGACCGAGCTATATAGAAAAAGAAAAGAAGGAAGAAGAAAAAAAGAAAGAGAAAGAATGAAGAAAAAGAGAAAGAAGAAGAAGAAGAAGCAAAAGTAGTAATAGAAGAAGAAGAAGAAGAAGAAGAAGAAGAGTAAAAGAGAAAAAGAAAGAAAGAATGGAAGAAAATCGTAATTGGAAGAGAAATTCGAGATCGCCAAGGAGCATTTCATCGGTGAGCAATAACCCTCATTCTGGTGTATCTCTCGCGATCGAACTTCTCTCATATTTAATCGAACATAGTGCCGAGCAGCCGAGCTGCCGATAGTTTCTCCAATATCCGTGCTATAAATCATTCTGTATCGGGCAGGACATGTACGTGACATTAAACGATTACTTCGTGTTGATATATATGTGTGTGTTTGTGTAGTTTGGGAAACGGAGGGAGAAAGAAGAAGAAAGAGGAGAGAAGAGAGAAGAGAAAGAGAGAGAGAAGGTTAGCCATACAAATTGGGTGTAGGTAATCCTCCCTTAGGCCTTACGATCTTCGAAGTTTTATCGGGTCTTTCGCCATTTGCCACGACCATTCTCGGCTCATCCATTATTAGCTTAATTGCAGTAAAAGAAGTTTCTTTTTTCTCTCTTATCTTTTTTTTCTTTCTTTCTTCTTCTTCTTTTTCTTATTTTTTTTTCAAGAGTATCTACGTCACGGCCCCTAGCACGTACGCAAGGGACCAAAAAAAATGTCGGCTACCCTCGTCCGGAGTTCGTCGTTCTACATGACACGAACTTTTTCTTTCACAATGGTGTTTCCTTTCTGGATAAACAACTATTCGATATTGGGATCTGTTTTAATTTCTTTGATATTTCAGTTATATCGCTCTTCGTTGATCACGTGACTTATTGAAAGATTAAAGAATGAAAGAAGAATATTGAGGGTTGGTGTAATGGAGAAAGAGAAAAAGAAAAAGAAAACCAGAGAGAGAGAGAGAGAGTAAGAGAGGGAAATCTTTTAAAAGGCCGATCGAATCATCTACGAGGATGATATTTTTTGCAATCGAGCAACCGAGTTCACGTTGCTATTCTCGGTGCGCTAATGAAGGTGCGACTGGAAAAGTGAAGAACGAATCTAAAGAGGAAAGGAAACGGAAACGATGGGGGTGAAAGAGTGAGAGAGAAGGGGTAGAGGGTGGAGGTGGAAGAGGAGGAGGGTGCCGCGCGACAATCGTGCATTCTACGCGAATGAAAAACGCCCGTCTCCGTCGACGTTGCGCGACTACGCTTAATCGGATTTACTCGCAATCAGTACTTTGTGTATTTTTCAAATCAACTTACACGAATGCGAATCATAACGAGGACCCCGTCGTATACGTTCGCGTTCACCTTTACCTTGTCCCACCTCCTCCTTCTCCTCTTTCGTTTTTTTTTTATTTTCTATTTTCTTTTTTTTTGTACACGTCGATACGTATACGAAAGATATAAAATAGATTTACTTAACAATTGTATATTATCATAAGTGAAAATCATTATTTTATGATTTATATGATAAGGAAATACGGCTTGCAATTCTCTTTCGCAGTTAATTTTTAGATAACAAATTTTTTCATTGTATCTTTGAATCTCTATTTTCGAATTTCTTAGGAACGTTAAAAAGATTACTATCACTACTAATATTAGTACTACTACTACTACTACTACTACTACTACACTACTACTACATTTCAATGAAAATTCAATTTGAATCGCTAACCACTGCGACGTTCAATTTCCTTTAATCGCATACCGTCTTCTACGATCTCGAATGATCTCTGGTATAGTTCAACAATGAGAGAATATTTCGCGTTATCATACTAACGTCAGATCCGTTGATATCGATAAGGTATGTATGTATGTTTTTTTTTTTTTTTTTTTTTTAAAGAAGACGAAGGTAAGATGTTATTTGGTTGAATGATATTCGGGTTTTCTTAAATACACTGAACGAAAAGGAAGGTATTTTTTGGCGAATAGGTAAAGAAAATATGTATTTGTTTTTTTTCTGTTTCTTTTTTTTCTTTTACCCAAATTTTATTCACGTTTAATAGCCGTATAATATACTAGGATACAATATTTGTTACTTAAGAACAATGAGGAATATATGATGACAATGAGAAATATACATATCACGACGCGATAACGAGTTATCCTTTGAGAAATATTATTCGATTCCTTATTGGAACTTGGTCAATAAAAGGATCGAGTAAGAAAGTGTATCGTTATTCTGACGTATTGCGGTCGTTACACGACGTCGAAATACTTCCTGCGATTTGTCGAGTCTCCTTTCTCGAAGAAATGATCCTTCATTCTTCATTCCATTCCTTTATTCTGACAAGGTTTCAAGAAGGAAATAAAAAGAGAGTAGGAGTGATTGCGAAGAGAAAATCTTACAAGGAAAAGATCATCTCATTTGCTTTTTTCTTTTCTTTTCTTTCTTTCTTTCTTTTTTTTTTTTTACAAATCATACTTACTCGTCAAATCGTTATACGTAGAAATCGTTGTAAGAACAATCGATCAATCAAGAGTAATCTCTTTCTCTCCCTCTCTCTTCTCTTTATTTTATCCATGTAGCTGTTGCATCTAATGAATGAGATTTCACAAAAGTACATTGGCGTATCCCAACAACCGAAGGTTTTCACAGAATCCTTTTTTGATAAATGTTCCCGGCTGAACCTTTTATTACATGGCTGTCGTGCCAAAAAGTAGAGAAAGAACGGGAAATAACTTTATGAAACCGATAGAAGGAACGATGACGAATGTTTTCTACCTTCGTTCCTTTATTCCCTATTCTCTATTTGTTTCTTTCGTTTGAGAACAGGAAAACATTGTAATTCTTTCTCTTCTGGGTATATTACCCATATACGTACGAACGAACGAATGTACGAAGGTACGATACGAAACGTATAAGAAAAGAAAAGAAAGATTCTTTGCGCTTAACGAAGGTATGTATGTCAGTAGAATGTAAATGACGAGAGATGGTAGGTTCGATGTTTTGAGAGTTACCCTCGGGAAATTAACGAGAGTCTCACTCACTCTCTCTCTCTCACACACACACTCTCTCTCTCTATCTTTCTCACTCTCTCTATCTTTTTTTCTCGTTGTCGTCGATGCCAATTTACACTGTGCTAGGTCAGAGCTCGTGACGAAAGGACAACTTGGAAAAATGAACGATTTCAGTCTCTCTCTTTTTTCTTTTTTGTTCAATATCTGCTTGTTAAGTAAACAAGTTTTTTTTTTTGTACCAAGAAGCAAAAAAATATTGTAAACGAGAAAATACAAGAGAGAAATGATCGACCATTCTAAAGAAAGAATCGAAAGACGTCATTCGTCGAGTTTTAAGGTGGTCAATATTTTTCGATATCAGAATTCGTTCAGAGGATTCTTCTTTTGCTCTTTCGAACGATCGCGTCCGAACATTTTTCACTGATACATCCAAGCCAAAATGTAACTTCGTATCACGAGTAAAGTGAGAGAAAGAGAGAGAGAGAGAGAGAAAGAAAGAGGTAGGGAGTTATGGTGGTCACGTGAGCGCTTACGTCGTTTGAAATTTTCACCCATGCGATTCCCACAGCTCGTAAATCCCTCGATAGATCCGGCAAACTCCCTTTTCCTTGTCTTTACATTTTCAAAAAGAGGGGATGAACGGAATTAAGAAACCAAACGTAGAAAGATAGAATGAAATTTTTAATCGATCGATCGGACTAAGAAAAATTATTTTCCTCAATGTTCGTTCTCCTCTCTTTTCTTCTTCTTCTTCTTCTTCTTCTTCTTCCTTTTTCCTTTTTTGTATTTTTCGTTTTACACTCTCCAATTTTTTTTTACACTTGTTTCTCATCCGTACGGTCGAATCTATCCATCCTTCTTACATTCGTACTAACACTTTGGAAGGTGATGGAAGGATAACGAAGTTCTGTCACCAGAACGACGATAAATCGTGACCTGCGTTCGTAAGATCGTAGTTTGATTCGGTGAAGGGTTGCCTTTCGACTCTCGGGCTCTTTGTAATCTCGTTCGCTTTTCGTACCAATCGAATAAATCATTCTTCATTCGAACGTTTTATTATCGATTAATTCCAACAAATTCGTGATTTACAACGTACTAATTCCGATCGAAGGAGAAGCTTTGGAAATTATCAAAAAAAAAAGAATAAAATAAAATAAAATAAAAAAATAAATAAATATCGGTAGTCGATAGGATTAATTAATTGCGATAGAATGTATTGTATCCGTCGTTGCAATTTTCTGACCGATCATATTCGGAAGAGATTATGAGATTATATGGAAAAAAAATAAAAAAAAAAAAGATAAAAATAAAAAATAAAAGAAGAAAATAGAAAAGACATGTAAACAGGTATACCCACTAAGAATATTCGTGGTTAATAGCGTTAAAGACTATTGGTAAATAGACGCTCGTTAAGCCGTTACATCTCCATCGTCAAAGACTTCGCAAATATGTATGTCTTAGGTTGGCAGTGGTTGGTTGGTTCTCGGTCAGAATATCTGCAAGTTCCATCGTATTTCGCGATCTAGTTTCGAGGCTGAGCGTAAATTATCCAAACATCGTCGATCGATTTGTAAGTTTTATTTGACTTCTCTCTCTCTCTCTCTCTCTCTCTCTCTCTCTCTCTCTCTCTCTCTGTCTTTCTCTCACTCTCCCTTACACACATACACACTTTCACTCTCTCTTTCTTTTTCTTTAAAAGACGTTCAACAAAATTATCAAAGTAATAGAGTAAGCATATAGGAATGTTTTGACGATCGTTTTTTAAATGACAGATATACACTAAACTTCGATTAATCGATAATACAAGTGGAAATTGTCGAACTCGTAGAGAAGTTGCGAGGTACAGTTTCGAGTTCGGTTAACAAAAGCTCTGACATCGTGTTTAGATCTCGTTGTTCACATAGAAACCTACCACCAGAGGTGGATTGTTGAATAGCGAAACACATGGTCAGCATAGAAGTGTGTTCTTCAATATAGATATATGTATACATACGTACATACACACATAGTTTCGAGAATATAAGTGTGTGTTAGAGACTCTTGGTGGACCTTCCTCTGCGCGTCGGTTTCATAAGCGAAATTCTCCCTTTCTACGAGAACTTCGTATTTAGTTCCCAAATACTAACGGACATTCGAAATATCAGGATGGCGTAGTCTCAGAGAGAAAGAGAGATAAATAGATAGATA
>NC_066593.1:1024773-1129773 GCF_905475345.1 Vespula vulgaris | reverse complement strand
GCAGTTAATAAAATATTTGATCCATTTTAAAAAACACTATCTTTTATATCTTTCACGAGGTATCGTGATAGTTCGATTGGAATATTATACGATATCGTATTATACCATATCGTACGTATTAGGATTCTATGTATGACGAGTGCACCTTCGGGATTTAAAAATGTTCGTAGTCTCTGCACGCGAGAGCATTCTGATTAGCATTCGTGAGGGCCGAGGAAAAGTATGGTGGATAGAGAGGAGGAAAGGAGTAGATGGAGGACGGGGTGGGGCGAGATGGAAGCATCGAATTTACATGGAAATTTATGTAGCGAAACTGGGATGTGCTATAACTTGGTGACATAAATTTTAGCGATCGCTAAAATCGCTCGAAACGTTTGGATTTTAACATAACAAAGTAGTTTCATTCCTTTATAATGACCAAATCGTTTTCATTTTGAAAAGTGACGAAGTTTATCGCCATGGTAGTCGAGATTAAATTTATCTCGCACGTTGTTTATTCTTCTTCTTCTTCTTTTATTTGAAGAATTTTCCAATTTGGTTAAATTATATTCCGTAAACTGGGAATACATTTATATCGTATATAAAACAATATATACGTATATATAAAATGCATGAATTGGAGCGTGTAAATGTGCCTTACACGCATCTATGTTTCTCTGTGTTTGTATGTGCAATCAAACGTGTAGATTTTAACATTGCCAGGAGAAATTTCATTCAAAAAAATATTCACTGGTTATATCGTTTTCTCGTCGAACGTTTCAACGGTGAAAGTCTAGTTGTTGTTGTTGTTGTTGTTGTTGTTGTTATTGTTGTTGTTATTGTTGTTATTGTTGCTGATATTATTGTTGTTGATGTTGTTGTTGTTGACGTTGATGCTGTTGCAGTTGCTGTTGTTGGTTTACTATTCAACGCGATTGCTTTCTACTGCATCGAAATGTTTGGTCGTGTAAAGCTAGACGCTTCGTTGCAACCGAATGGCTTTATTTGTGCAGAAAGATAAAGAAAGGATATGCAATGTAGATTTTTCGATTTAGTTTTTGAAAACTTTGATTATTCAAAATATAATCCCCATATATATATATATATGTGTGTGTGTGTATGTGTGTGTGTATGTATATGACGTAAAATAATTTTTTATCGTGTACACGGGAATATATTAATTTTTATTAATAGATGTCTAAGTAAGTACTTACTTACTTAGTTTTCTTTCTCTCAAAAGAACGAGATATATCCCATAGAGAATTATATGTAATATCTTCTGAAAGTTTACCACCTTAAGGTAATAAAAAAAGGAAAAACGTACGAGAAAACGAGCATGTTCAAACGTATAAAAATTCTCGAGGGTAAACATTTATTTTAGCTAAGGATGAAAGTTTGGAAAGAGATCGCCAGAGATCGTCGTAAGATTATACCTACGTCTCGTTCGTTCGCATACAACAGAGAGACTCGTACCTACACTCGCATAAATTTCTACCACTACGCACGTGTTAGTAAAATTATTCGATAAATTTGCATCTAAGCCACTGGGGTTACATCGTAAATGTATTAAGCTGTCGTATAAAATAACTTCAAGGATTTCGGCCAGGGGGTATCGTAATCTCCGATATTACCTATATACCCCCCATACCCACCCACACACACACACACACACACACACATGTATATATATATATATATTTATACCTACGTATACGAGGTGTCATCGATGAGAAAAGTTTTCTCTTGGATTTCCTGTTAGGAAAAGCCCAGTGGATTTACTTTCGAAACATGTTATTTATTGACGATTTTCAAAACGAAAATGAAATAACACAGAAAAATCGAACAAAAACGATATACCATATATCTTATTTCAGATTAATAATCGTATTTGACATTTCTTTGCTCTTAAACCGTGAAATTCAATTTTACCGAGGTCCGCGAGCGATACGGGAAAAGCAAACGCGGAAAAAAATTTTACAGTCGAGGGATCTTCTTCTTTTCCCTCGAGTGGAAATTAGGAAAGTCGTGAATAAGCCTCTATGAATAACTCAAAAGGCAATGTATACTGCTGCCTCTATGTACGAAAATAATAAAAAAAAAAAAAAAAAGTGAATGAATCGTCTACGGATCTCTTTGCGTATCTAACGGTATATACGTATACGTATAAAGTAATTATACAGAAAGTAATGGAATTTGTTGAGGGATTCGTATATAATAAAAATAAGTAAGCGTATCGTGATTGAACAAATTTCTCGATTATTCTTCTCGATCGAATCGAACTCGCTTTATCCTTTTTTTTTCTTCTTTTCCTTTTTCTTTTTTTTCTTTCCTTTTTCTGTTTTTATCGTTATAGAAATTCAAGTGATTTCCTTTTCAAGAGAATAACGCTCTGTATCGACTTGATCCTTTCTTTCTATCGTTTTTCGGTATTGCTTTCCTCGAAAAATACTATACTTTTCAATTTGGTAGAAAGTTATATTATATTTACGCACGAATGCACTTTCAATCGCATCAAGAGTTGTTACTTCGAAATTGCTTTGTGTTGGTTCGTAAAGATATATATGTGTATATATCTTTATACACATATGTACGTACATACATACATACACACACATATATATATTTATATTTATATATATATATATATAAACACACACGTACATGTGTGTGTGTGTATGCGAGAATGCGCTATTCCGTTATCGGAGTATTACCTATATTCGATTCGTATTATCGATGATGTTGCGTTAACCAATAGTGATGCAGGTTCTCAAACATAGCACGTACAAATAGGGGATCACCTATTCATCGACAGGGTTGTAATTAATGCCTACGGTAGTAAGCGATCCTATAATTATGTGGTATCCCTCAAGGGTTCATACGGGATATTCCATAAACCAATTTATATTTAGTCATCTTTTGATATAAACGATGTATATTTTAGAAGAAAGATGACTTTGTACGTATGTTTCTGTGTCTATATATACGTGTTTGTGTGTGTCTGTGTGTATAGAAGTTTGATTAAGTATATTCTTTTCGTACATACAATCAATTTACGTTGCGGTAGTAGAGAGTAAAAGGGAAGGAGTTATTTTCGAGAAAAATTGCGAAGCGAGAAAGATAGTAGCATTGCTGTAATTTGTTAGGCTTTACTCCCATCACGAGATAAAAAGTGTCCTCTCTACTATGCTATCTCTCTTATTCTCTTTCTCTGTTTCTCTTATTTTTGTAGTATCTTGACCACTCCATTCGATTATACGAAATGGACAATTTAGATAATGACTCTCGTCCGAATCGATCATTGGTTGGACAGCAAACTAACAAGTTTCGTAAAATAAATTCATAATTATTAATTAATAATAACATTTGGACGTCATAACCTCGAGCGTCTAATTATTAACGTATTAACTCTTCTATGAAAAAAATTGTCTAATAATAGGAACGAATGAATCTTTTCCGATAGCCAGAACAGCTGATTTTAATTATCATCAATGGGAACAGCAGGAAATGCGACGCTTTCGAAACGCGTTATTTTATTGACGATAAATCAACGATATTCATTGGCAGAGAAAATTAATTGGATTTCAATGATGTAATTTATGATATTTTACGTTGCAAACGAAATCCATGTACCACGTATGTAATGTGCTTCGACTGTTTAAATTGCGCTGGATTTACCTCTATCCTGCGTATATAATATGGTATTCCCATCGCTCGGCTTCACGGTAAATCACCCAAGTCGAAATTTATAATCATTTTTAGCGATGCACGTTTTTCTCAGTCGCGTTCGATTGCAAAAAAGAAATATCTCAAATTTCATTCGAAAAAAAGAAAAGAAAAAGAAAACGAAATCAAAAAAAAAGAGAGAGAGAGAGAGAGAGAGAGAGAGAATGAAAGAAATCTTCATAGAAAATGCATTCACACTAATTTATTCGTACAGTCGAATGACCGAAAGATAAAAATATTAGTTCGACAATAGCGAACTTTAGTAGTTAGTATACATACAGATCTTCAAAGTTGCGATTCATGATTCATAATCATTTTTAATATGAGAGGAGTACCTAAATTAAAGGAGAAAAAAAAAGAGAGAGAGAGAGAGAAAGAAAGAAAAAAGAAGGCAAGCAAACAAAAATTAAAAAAAAATGAAAAGAAGGAACAAATAAAAAAAGAATAAATGAATTCAGGTGTAAGGTAAAAAAACAACATACAAATAAAAAAGATGAAAAAAAGTTAATAAATTCGAGATGAACAGATGAGAGCTTAAAAGTCGAGTGATAGAAGGCAACAAAAGATCGAGCATGAAGTCGAAAAGTAGAATGGTAATCAGGAAAATAAGAGAGAGGGAGAGAGAGAGAGAGAGGGAGAGAGAGAGAGAAAATCTAAAGTACCTACTCTCTTTCTTTTTCGCATACCCTCCGGCCCGTTTTCATCGTAATGTTCTTTTTCTATTCTTTCCCTTTTCTTTCCTTCTTTCTTTCTTTCTTTCTTCGTTTTTGTTTTTGTTTTCTCTCCCCCCTCTCTCTCTCTTTTCTCTTCTCTTCTCTTCTACACCTTCCATCTCCTATCCTCTTTGCCACTTTGTTTTTTATCGAAGGAGAAATTGGCACCGTACGAACGGGACCAACGACCGAAAGGACACTCGAGCCGTTCGTTCATCCGTTCTCATTGCCACAGGCTCGAGTCGAACTTTGTTTGAGTTTAATTGAGCTTGAAAGTTTCCGACTTGTTGTCTGGAAGCGTCCTTCCACCCTCTCTCACCCCATCACCCATCTATACCACCCTCCATCTCCATCGCCTTTCTTCTTTTCTCTTTACTCTCTCTCTCTCTCTCTTTCTCTCTCTCTCTCTTACTTTTTTCTTTTTTCTTTTTTCTTTTTCTCCTTCTCTCTCTTTCTTTCTTTTTCACCCTCTCTTACAGACTTTCGATTCGTTCGAAGCTTCACGATAAGCGTCGCGGTTTCAGAGTTTTTTTCTCCTTTCTTTTTCAACAAAAGGACGAAAGCAAACGGTATTCCATGCCTTGTTCTTTTTTCTTTTTATTTCCTATCCGGTATTTTTCTTTCTCACCTGGGACGTGAACTATCTACTATAGTTTATAAATGTATCTTACCTATGTACGTATATGTCTGTACTTATACATGTATGCGTTACTATATTATTGAAAAAATCTGAAGAATCAGAAAATATAAGAAGGAAATCAAAGATATTTCATACATACGTTTTCGCCTGTCGATAAGCGATCCTTCTTATCAAAGATCATTTGACGTAACGTTTGGAAGCTATCCAAAGAGATGAAAAATCATTTTTATATTGTTCGACGTCGAATATCAAAGCGTTTCAAAGTTAGAGCTTTTTATGTGGTATTACAATAGTATTGGATCGAAAGATTTTTATAAAGAAAGTATAAAGATTTTTTTTTTTTTTTTTTTATAATGAAATTATATTTGACTATTTCTAAAGATTATTCTTAAGCACTCTCACTCGAAGTTTATTCAATGGAAAGTGAAGATTTGTTTCATCGTTTCCAAAATATAGATACTCTTTCACCTAAATTAAGAAGCTTTGCGTAACATTTTAATCTCGAAATAAAGCTTCTTCCGAAAAGTAGCCGCTCTTTGAAAAGTTCTCGAAAGGGAATAAATTCGTTTTTTTCTCTGTCTCTCTCTCTCTCTCTTTCTCTCTCTCGAAATAATTACACAGAAAGGAGCTCGAAACGTTTCTTTCTTTTTTTTCGTTCAATTAAGGAGCAATTAACGTCAAGCGGCAATCGTTTTCAATGACGATCGACTGAGCGTTCTCGCTATCGAACGTATCGAGATATTAATTAAAACTAAAGTTGTAATGAAAAGAAATAAAAATAAAAATAAAATAAAATAAAATAAAATAAAATGAAATGAAATGAAATAAAATGAAATGAAACGAAATAGAACGACATACAAAAAGTAAAATAAAAAAAGGAAAAAAAAGAAGAACTAATAAAAGAAATCGTCTGGAAGGACGAATATAACGTGAAAATACTTGAATAATTCCAGTCGCCATAGTATCGCCATGGATTTCGAATAAATTTAAGCGTGTCACGTGCCGTTAGGATAAATTAATCCGCGATCAATTAAAGCCTCGAAAGAGAAAAAAAAAGGAGAGGGGTTGGAGAGAGCAAGGGAAGAGAGGGAGGGAGAGAGAGAGAGCGAAAGAGCAGAGAGGGTGAGAAAGAGATAAATGGAACACGAACGAGATAGAAAGAGCGTTTAGTATCGAATCGGCAATTCCGATATCAAATCGAGCGTGAACAACTCTTCGAAAATAAAACGATTTTCGAATCGTACTATTGCAGAGACTCTCTCACTCTCTCTTTGCCAGTTTGTTACTATTACTTCTCGAAAATTTGACCGGTCACACGTTGCATTTAATTATTCGTACACTTCACTTAGTTCATTATGATTTTCATTAAAGTGAATAAATATTAACGATTAACAACAAGTATACAATGTGTTTTATTATAGATCGGTCGGATACAAGACTGGTCTCTATATTTTGATGACAAATTTTGATAGGCATCGTTAAACACAGTCTCTTCTTAAGGTTAGTTCGCTTACTTTCAAGATTAATAGCTTTTCATAGGGTGTATGCATGTAAGTATATACGTACGTACATATATGTAAGTACGTATATATTGTACTCGTTAGTGGGCTGGAAGATGGACGGATCTACGCAAGTTTAACGTAGATGAGGTCTTACAGCTTCTAACGTATACATATGTATGTGTACGTATATATTTATACACACGTATATATACATATATGTAGATACTATATGTATGTACCAACGCGTATCCTTCTCATATAAAATAGCCCAAAGCATTTGAATTACGTGTCACGTAAGCAGTACCCTTAACTTACGACGTTGGACATCGGACCACCCTCGTTATCGCTCGAGACATAACGGAATTACCATCGATTCTCTGTAGTTGCTTTTAATTAATGCAATTAATGAGGTCACTAACCGTCGAACGTGCCGAGTTTAACTCTGGGGAAGAGGCCGTCGTCTCAGGATTTCTCTGTGGATATTTCATCGTGTTTCCATGTGCATTTGACCTATCGCGAGTTATACGTCTACGTACATACGTATACACACGCACGTCCTACCGCTTTGATTGTTCAACGCTAGATTGCGGATTTCATATTTATGACACGTCGCTCAGGTACCTCGCTCGAGCTTGTAAATAATGCAATCGACTATTCCAATCTCGCACGATCCACTTCGCCGTAGGCGAAGCGTCGTTGTACCATTCTCTGTTAAAAATCGAGATTTCGATGCGGTGGAAACAAGGGGGTAAAAAAAGAGGAGAAAAAAGGCGAATCGAATTAAAAAAAAAAGGAGAGAGAGAGAGAGGGAGAAAAAAAGCAAGAAAAAAGGTAAAGAAAATCAAAAGTGAAAGGAAATTTCGTACGCGTCATTTGTCCTACGGAGTTAACTTTTAAAGTGAAAGGTTTTACTTTCGAGCCGAGTACGTGTGCGTACAGTAACGTGCTTACTATACGCGATACTTTTTCTACTAATTATTTCACGATTATCAAGGTCTACGATGATTAAAAAAAAAGAAAGAAAGAAACGAACGAACAAAAGACAATGATTAACTTTATTCTTAACTTTGTTCTTACGAGTTTTAGTTACGAGTAAAAAATCGAATGGCTTGTTATTTATTTGATTTTATATTATTTTATCTTCCTCCTCCTCCTCCTTCTTCTTTTTTTTTCTTACTTTTATCCTCTTTCCATACTCTCTATATTTCCTCTTCGTCTATTTTTTGTTTGCGCGGATTTAAATTACGCGCCAGAGTGGTTTCCGTTTTCTTTGAGAACGTCGAGCAATGCCGTTGCTCTTGTGAAGATGAGATAAGCCCCCGAAACCGTTAAAAGTTCGGACGCACATTCCATTTCCACTTTTCTCTATTTCTATCTCTTTTTCTATCTATTCTTTTGCCTTCTTTCTTCTATCCTTGTACCTCTTTCTATTTTTCTTTCAGTTTCTTTTCCCTTTTCTTTTCTTTCTTTCTCCTTTTCTTTCTTTCTTTCTTTCTTTCTTTCTTTCTTTCTTTCTTTTTTCCTTTCTTCGTTTCATCGAATGACACGACCCGATTCTACGGTAACAATAGACAGCCTCTAAAGAAAAGTTTCGGTCAGGAAAATGAGATTTCTTTTTAAAGAAACAGACATTACGAATGCATATTGAGTTTTACGGAATAAGCCGTACGGGAATATCCACTGTACCTTGGGGGAATTCTTTTTGATTAAACACGAACGTATATTTATTGGTTGAAAAGAGCTGAATGATATCGATGAATAAAGAGAATAAACAATTAAAATAAATAATTAAATATCTATATCCAACCTATACAGAAGAGAATTCTATCCGTCTACGTATATGTGAATTTTGATTACACGATATAAATTAATACCAAAATGCTTTTTTAATATTTCAAATCCTTTTTGTTGAAAAGCATAACCAATGTAAATATATATATATATATATATATATATATATATATATATATATATATATTGTTCGATATAAACTTATTTACACACGTGTCGCGCTATTATTTTGCATTTGACATAAACTGGATACGGATCGATTGGATCGTGAATTATGCGACGTTGAGAAATTGTTTGCAGTCGAATCGAGGAGACGTTCTCTCCGAACATGTATTTACGGATAACGCGTCAACTGCAAAACGTCGAGGCTAAATTCGTTGCATCGTACATATGTATATGCTTTAGTATGTGAACCTATATATATATATGTATGTATGTATGTTTCTATCTCTCTCGATCTCTCTTTCTCTTTACCTCTCTCTCTATCTATCTATCTGTCTATCTCTCTCCTTTTCTTCTGAATGCGTGCGATTAGGAGACACTGTTCCGAGTATACGGATCGATGTAATATGTATCGAAGCTGCCTCGTTGAGTGATTAGTCGGAGTGCAATGAACATACATAGATACGCATTGATGAAAGATTAAATCGCGAGGCTGGTAATCGTGCTCTCTCACCTAAACGACGATGCTTTTGACGTCGAACTAATGGCGCCTCTGTTAACAATAGATCGCTGTCATCGTTCTGCCACACATTCGATGGATCGATTAATTATGATTAGACGAGTAGCAACGTGTTTCCATCATTAATTGATTCAAGCTTATATTCCATTCTTCGTTTTCTTATCCTTTTTTTTTCTTCTTCTTCTTCTTCTTCTTCTTCTTTTTCTTCTTCTTCATCTTCATCTTCTATTTATTTGATAATTCGTTTCATAAAATACTTTTTTCCCCTTCTTTTATAGCGTTTAGGCGCGTAAAATTACGATCGACCATGTGCAAATACTATTGTTGCAATGAGTCAAGCAGTAGGAAGGATTAAAGATGATTATCCTGCGAAATGCTGAACGTTATCGTACACTGCCCCAGGTGGTGCATGCACTTTGTCTCCGCTGGTATCTTCGGCACGTGACGTGCAATGTGTGCCATTAATAATATTACGTGGACACTTAACATAGCACACTTGTACATATCTAAGTTGTATGTGTATATATATATATGTATGTATATATATGTATGTATTTATATATAAATATATATGTATTACTAATATTTTCTAAAACAATGTTTCCAATTAATTTAGAAATCAATATTTTTTATCGAAACGTTTATACGAACGAATTGGTTTTTATTATTATTCGATGCTTTATTATAACTTTGTATTTATTTAATTTTTGTAGATTTTATACAATGAATTACGATTTTTCAGTGGCTCGGTTTGGGCATCATGGCGGTGGGTGTATGGGCATGGACGGAAAAGGACACATTTAACAATTTGTCCCGCCTCACGAACGTTGCACTCGATCCAGCATTTATACTCATTCTAGTCGGCAAGTATTTTGTGTGTGTGTGTGTATGCATACACACACACAAACAAACATATATATTTATACATACACACATATATATATATGTATGTATATGTATATATAGTATTATTTCTATTATCTTTTTATATTTTGTTTTCTCTTTGAATTTTATACGAGAATAGTGTAACGAGAGGATTTAAAATACTCTACAATCTTCCCCTCGCCATTTCGAATAATCCAAATGCGTATACAATGCACTTCAACTTTGAGTTTTAATCCTTTGCTCGAGTGGCCATAGGAATCACCCCGAGTTTGCTTTGAAAATTTTAATACCTACTTTGCTTCTACTGATTCGATTGGCAATTAAAATAAAAAAAGAGAATGAAGAATAAAAAAGAATAAAAAAAAAAAAATTAGAAAAAGCAAGGGAAAAAAAAGACGTGCAATTTTCATTTAATTCGAACAAAGTTTTGCGGATTATTACTGACTTTTGTTTTGTCGATCAATTATATTTTTTTTCTCCTTTTTTATATACATACCTATGTAATTATCGAAAGCAAATTTTCACGCGAGAAAGAGAGAGAGAGAGAGAAAGAGAGCGAAGTTCATACCTTTTCATCATAAAAAAAAAATAAAAAAAAAATAAAATAAAATAAAATAAAAAATAAATAAAATATCGAAAGCTACATCGAGGATAGAGATAATGAAGTAATTTCGAAAGCAACGTTAGGATTTCTACGTCTATTGTAACGCATCCCACCGATTATTGTAGGAATGGTATGGGAACACTATGGAGTCAGCACTATAACTAGTTCGCAATCAGTCATAGTAATCTGAATTTACGAAGGAACTTACTTCTGAGCCATGCGCTTTAACGTAGCCACAGTTCAAACGAGAGAATTGCTTTGCAGCCCGCTTTCGATGGATTTACTCCTGGTACATAGACACATACTAACGTCCCCCATACGTTTGTTGATTCATTGAATCAATCATTATACCGATCACACCGATTTCCGTATAACTAACATGTTACAATCGTAACAAGTTACTATAAACATTATTAATTGACTCGATAGATCGATATTTATGAACGATCGGTCAAATATATCGTGTATAATTATTATTGGAACAAATTAATTAACTTGTTCGCGCTACTTCCCTCAACCACCACTTCCACCCCTTCTCACCTTCTCCATGCATCCCCGACAATAAATCCCCTATTACTTTTGCTATAGAAAAGCAGTCGACGATTAAAACACTCTTGTACGATAGCAAAATATATCGGACATTATAGAATGTAATACATATTATTTTTCTCGTTAAAGAACGAACGAGTATTGTTAACGATGAAAATAATCCTAAAATCATTTCATCGGTTCTTGAATGAAACGAGTTTAACAATACTCACATTGATAATTACGTAGGTACGCAGAAAAATTCTCTTTCAAAAGTTAAATGTTCGAAAGAAAAAAAAAAGAAGAAAAGAAAATTTGCAATAAGTATCATTTTAAATGTATTTGAATTCGGACAAAGGATTCAACGTGAAATGGATATGTACTGTATTTCTCTATCTCTCTCTCTCTCTCTCTCTCTCTCTTTGTGTGTGTGTCTGATAAATAAATGATTCACTTTAACGGGTATTATTTATGCTCTCTCACGCGATTACAAGAGATAATTCACGGATTACTGATATTCTCGAAAGAGACTGGCTAATTAGAGACGACTCGAATCCGCTTAATAATCGGGACGCACTTAATCCCACATTAGGCACATTCCATTACTGTATATACCAACCTAGAGAATTTTCACGTATGTATCTATGTATCCTATGTATAACAGTTAGCATTATATTACTTAACGAGTATGTAATTATCTATTTTTAACGAACGTACGAACAATATTGGCTTAACACTTGGTGAATCACGCGAACAACGGGAATCTAATGTATTCGTTCGAATTTAATGAATACAGTTCAAACCTTGAAATCCATTCGATATTCACGACACGTGATTTTCCTCGAAAGACGAATATTCGGGATATTCGGGATATTCGGGAAATTCGTCGTTCGGGGGAAAACTTTTCGTAAAGTTGAACAATTAATCGCTCTTCGTTTCGTGACAACCTATTTCCCTTCTAATAATACTTATCAACCACCCACTAACTCCTCCTTCCTTTCGACGTTGATTTCGTTCTCGTTAGTTCTCTCAACGACATTCCGATGTGACGCGACGCGACCATTGGCAAGATCACGTCCGAAATTCCACAAAGCATGCTGTAAGTCGGATTACTGGCGATGTACTCGAGGATTCCCGAATGGTTGGGACCTCGGAAAGCCACTCGTGAGCGCGGTCACTCGCGGTTTAGTCGAATGTAATGGTGGGAATTCAGGAATCCTCTGTGACCAATCCAAACATCTCGAGCTTGGACCACATATCTCTCTCTCTCTCTCTCTCTCTGTTTCATCCGTTCACGCTTTCCTACTCTAAAGGCAGCACAAACTAAATCGAGTTTGCACGTGATCTGGACTGGCACACCATCGAAAGGAGCATTGGAACAACAAGAAAATAGAACGTGCCGACTTACAACGATTTATCTCTTCCTCTCCTTTGACTTTTCTTTTTTATTAGTATAATTCGGAACTCGATTCGTGAAGAGATTCAATTCGACAAATACACACGCTTTCCGATGGCACACGCCAATTTTTTGTTTTTGTTTCTTTCGTTCTGTTTTCTTCTATTTTTTATTCGTTTGTCTGTCTGTTTGTTTGTTTGTTTGTTTGTTTGTTTATTTGTTTTTTCTTTTCCATCGATAAAATAGGTACGATAGAACAATTATTTATTTATTGATTCTTCCTTCCAATCGTTTTCCATCCAATTAACATTTTTATCTTCCCATATTCTTTTTTTCAATTCCTATCTATCTATCTATCTATCTATTTATCTATCTATCTATCTATCTATCTATCTATCCTTGCTAACCTCTCATCCATACTATGTATATTGCTCTCTATCGCTCAGTCGATGTTTGATTTGCACTCATACGAACGTGTCCGAATCAAGATCAAACGGTACGTTTCCGAACGTTATTTTTTCGCTTTCTCGTTAATATTTATAACGAAAACTCAAGCGACATCGAAACATATTCTCTTTAAATAATCCAACCACTCGTGCGTCTATTCGTACTCTCGTCGATTTGGCAGAGACAGAGAGTGAGAGAGAGAAAGAGCTAGATATTTGTTTATTTCTTTTTTTCCTTTTTTTTTGTTTCGTTGAATTTAAAAAATATACACGCTTTTATCACGAAATTTTCAATAAATTTGCCAATTTGTCGTTGCGTAACGTTGGTTAAAATTCATATTATAAAAAAAAGAGGGAGAGAGAGATAGAGTTAAAAAAAAAAAGAAGAAATAAAAGAAAAAAAGTAAAAAGAAAATAAACTTACTGAACGTTAGTTTTACAAACGACAAAGTAAAGGTATTTGCGGTGACGGTAGAAAAGCAGAATACGCGTTGATGGAGGAACGCTGTTCGCACGTTATGCATGGCATGAGTTTATGTTCTCTCGGTGCTTGTCGCACCAATAATGTTCTCGTTTCACTTGGAAAGACGCATACATATCGCACTCGGTACATGCAGGCAACACGTCCTATGTACCACCATACATACTATCTAACGCGTTGATATATAAGGAAAAGGAGATAAAATAACATGCCTGCGTTTCTCATCGAAATACATTTCATCTTTTCTTTCATATTTTTCATCAGACATTCACGCGTACACACATACACACATACACACATACACACGAACATGCGCGTATACACATATTCGAGCATTTCAATATAAACTTTAGAAATTACTTCGAAAATTATTCTGAATTTTTCTTTTGTTCTTTTTTCTTTTTTCTTTTTTGCTATTCAAACCATTTTATCTCTCACACAGACACTCGCATATATATATATATGTGTGTGTGTGTGACTGTATTTTTTATTTTTATTTTTTATTACCGGAGTAGTAATAAAAGCCAGTTGTTCGTATCCGCAAGCAGTTTATCGGTATTATTTTTTCATACCGATCTCTTACGATCCTTTGAATATCATTTACCCCTTTTTTACGATTCACTCCAGCCAGCCATTGTATGCAACCCTCATCCCTTTTCTCCCTCTCTTTCCCTCTCTTTTTATCCTTTTTTCCATTCGTTGAATTTACTCAATTCTATTCACAAATCCATTTTAACGAATTCAATCATTTTCCACAAATTAACCGTTTTAAATGATGTCAGTGTAAGTTCGGCTCGATGTTCAATCTCCCTTTCATTTGATATTACGTTCTCGACGATTTTTTCTTTGCTCTCAATCTCGCAACATTATGTAGTCTTTTTTTCGCGATATCATCTGGTTTTTTTCGCTTTTGTTTCCTTTCTTTCTTTTTTTTTTCTTAAATGAAAGAAAAGAATCAACCTATTCGAAAAAGCATTAATTTTAATTCTTGAAATCACAAGACCGCAGGTAGATCTCTTCATTTTCTTCATATCAAGAGCTTCAGGTTTTATATATCGATCCGCTTTCAAGCGATAAAACTTTATCCCTTCTCTCTCTCTCTCTTTCTCTCTCTCTCTCTCCCTAGTCCTCTACCTTGTCCGTCCCCTTTCCCCTTTCTACCTTCATCGACTATTTCGAAGCACGCAGACCGAGATCTCTAGGAATTCTATACGCGCGAATATCCATCCAGTCTGGAATTTATCGTTGTGGTGGTAGGAAAAGAGAAAGAAAGATAGAAAAGAAGAAAGAAAGAAAGATAGAAAAAATAAATAAAAATAAGAAATCAAGCTCTTAACTTATAAGATATCGAAGAATCGATCGAAATTTTTCCATTAAAATTTCAAATTCGTTCTCGCGTTAGATTCTTAATCTCTCTCTCTCTCTCTCTCTCTCTCCCTCTCTCTGGTTTTCATGTTTTCAATCATTGCTTTTTTCATTCAAATTTCATGGTTTTTGATTCTCTCGTGTTTTCAATCGCTCAATCTTTTATTTATTTACATAAAATTCAAAGAAAAAGTGCGTAACGTGCATTCATTTTTATTATATGCTTGCGCACACAAAAATAATTTCGACGAAGAGAAACCCTTTTCTCTCCCCGTTCCAACCCCATCTTCCTCCTTCTCCCCTCTTCACCATTATAACTGTGACAGTGAACGATAATATCTTCCTTATTGCAGGTACAGTGACATTTATCATCGGATTTACGGGGTGTGTCGGCGCACTCAGGGAAAATACGTGCCTCCTAGCCGCAGTGAGTACTCACGTTGAATGTTTAATTAAATATTTCATATAGGGTTCGGGATCCGTTCTTTGATCGTCTAATAATTTATTTCTCTCTCTCTCTCTCTCTCTTTTTTCTCCAAATTATCTTTTTTTTTTGTTGAGAAAGAAAGAAAGGGAAAGAGAGAAAGAGAGAGAGAGAGAGAGAGAGAGAGAGAGAGAGAGAGAGAGAGAGAGAGAGAGAGATATATTACAAACTCAGCCACATATTTATTCATGATACAAATCTCGTTGATTCGTTACGAGTCTTTGTGAAAAAATTTTTATATATTAATCATTTAAATCTCTCACGTTGCATTACGGGATAAAGGTTATCGATAAAAGGTATATCAAATTTTGTTTCGATCGAATGCTTTCAAAAGTCCATATCAAACGATACTATATTTATTTGTTAAGTATTATATTTTGATATATATATATCGTTTTTATTTTTATTTATTATTATTCATTACTTTTATTTTTTATTTTTATTCCCGTGACACGTGAAATAAATATATCTGAAAGGTATTAAATCGTTTGATACTTTCGCTTTGCAGTACGCGATATTCCTGGCGTTATTGCTGCTAATGGAGATGACTGCCGGTGTTTTAGGCTTCATCTTTAAAGACTGGGTAAGATTTTATATTCCATGTTCATTTTCTTTTTATATATAATTTCTCTTCCTCTTTTTTTTTCTTCTCTTTTTTTCCTTTTTTTTTTTTCTACGACAAAAAATGAAATAAACGTCGTTCCAGATAGCGACGACGTCGCTAGAAATATTTCTTTTTTGAGAAAAAAAGAAAAGAGGAAAATGAAAAAAAGAATGAAGGAAAAAAAAAGAAAAATAAAACAGGATGTATAAACGATAGATAACTCTGACTGGGTTACATTCATAACAAGTACGAGATCGGCGAACTTAATGGTCTTTGCGACGATGAAAAGCTCGACCGAGTCTCGAAAACAAACAAGCCAAACACATTCCGCATCCCCGTTGGTAGAGTCGAGTGGAGTCGTATATTTTCTCTGTCCACGCTCAACCAACCCCCGTTGAAATTTCTACTCTTAGCGGCTATCCAGGAGCCCGGTTGATTCTACATATTAATATATTTCAAGAGAATATGATTAAGAGTTGGAGATATTGGATTAGAATTACAAATCGTACTCCTTTACTTTCATTTTTCTATTTTATTTCTTTTTCTGTTCCTTTTTTGTTGTTGCTGTTGTTATTGTTATCATTGTTTTTTTTTTTCTTTTTTTTCATACCGAATTTTTCCTTTCTTCCAATTAAAATAATAATATTTGTTTAACAGATAAAATCACAAGCAACCGGGGGCTTCCAAGCTTTCATCATACACTATCGCGAGGATCCCGATCAACAGAATTTGATCGATTGGATTCAAGAGGATTGGGTATGTTCTTTCAAAGATATCTATTGAAAGGATGTTTCTTTTTTTTCGAATCTTTTTTATCTATACCTTTCGAATACATTTTCTCTAATGAATCAAACCGAGATTCTAGTGTTTCCTACCCTCGACGATAATTATCCTTCGAATTTGAATCATCAACGAGAAACGATTTGTAAGCAGCGTATATATATATATATATATATATATATGCATGTATGTATGTATACTATAGTATTCAACGATCGATATAGGACATCCAATCGTGGTTTACGAGATTTCAATAGAAAGCGACTTCTAGCGATATACCTATCCATCGCAATTTTGGTAATCCTATTGGTAGCCTAGCTCTTCGACTGTAAACCGCAGATGGTGCTTTAGTAATATCCTACCTATTGAAAATTGATATTAACACATGATGCTATTGATGATTGAAAAAAAGAAGTTAGTAGTATATAAAACACGGTGAGTAAAAAACGAAAAATTATCGATTTTCCAAGTCTCCTAGCCGTACGTTATATTTTGTAAAATTTATTTGGAGTTTGAATGCGTCAAAAATAAACTTAAAAAAAAAAGAAAAAAGATTTAATAACAAGAAAGTCAAAATCAGTAGATCGAGTCGAGCATTCTTATGAACGGATGGAAAGAGAAATGAAATGAAGAGAGAATGAGAGAAAGAAGAAGAGAATGCAGAGAACGAAGAGATGGACGAACGCATATTAATCGCAAAGGAATGCAAATTTGAGTAAGAACTGTAATGGTAATGGTAGGAAGACCATATTCCGAGTGGCGTATGCTGTTCAAAGCTTCCGCTTTTACGATTAAATCAGTTATGTTTGCATGGCAATGCGAACGAATAGAAACTTTGAAACTATAAAGAAAAGATTGATAAAGAGAGAAAAAAAACAATTAAGAACAAAACCAAGATTTTTTCTAAAACGTTTGTTCAATCCTTTGTTAACTATTCAACGTTTAAACGTTAAAATTTCATTTTATCTGTATCATAATGTTTATAACATTTTCCTACAATTTTGAAATAATCTCATATTTCCAAATAACGAATATTCGTATTTTAGATAGAGTGATATACTTATCTATCCGATACGTATAACGATCGATGATTAAAAAAAAAAAAAAAAGAAAGAAAGAAAAAAAAATAATTCCTCATTAACGTTTCGAAATTATTATATAATTCATTCTCTCGTATTTCACTTATTTATTCATTAACATCAACTTCCTATATTACAACAGCCGTCCTTGATTTCATTTCTTAAATTTCGTCTATTTATTCCACTTACCTTCGTCCTTTTTCCCTATGGGGATACTTTGTTCTTTTCTTCTTTTCTTTCTTTCTTTTTTCCCTCCTTTCAAGCAACCCCTGCGATCTCTCACAGGTTAGATTCATTTACGATGGGTTCGTCGAAATCTCTTATTTACTCATACCATTACCACGAAGTATCTCATTTCGAATGTGTTTCTCGAACACGATCGGATATCGATGATATCACAATAAAATTTCTTTTATTCAAACGTATTCTTTTATAATAATCTTATTTATTTTTTTTAGTTACAATGTTGCGGTATCGAGGGCCCAAAAGATTGGGATCGTAATAATTATTTCAACTGTTCGTCGAGTGACATCGGTTCGAGGGAAGCCTGCGGTGTGCCTTTCAGTTGCTGCAAAAGGAAACCAAACGTAACGTGTTTCCATTTCCATTTCCTTTCTCTTTATACGTATATCTTTTCTTCTCTACTGCTCCACATTTTCCAACAAATTTTTCTTTTTCTTTTTTTTTTTTTAATCGATCATCCTTATATGTATATACGTATATATTTATTGATTTTCTACGACTTCAAAGAACTTTCATCTCTATTTTTACTTCGTAGGAAATTATCAAGAACAAGCAGTGCGGCTATGACGTTAGGAAACCTAGCTACGTAAGTAAATCTTTACTAATTTTTACACCTTTCAATAGTATTTCGTTTCTTCGCGTCTTGTTTTTTTTTTTTTTCTTTTTCTACGTAATAGAAATTTCAGTTCACGAAGTTTAACTATAAGAAAACGATTTTCATTCTTTCCTACAAACATTTCAACGCATTACGGACGAATGACGTGATTATTTGCTATCAACAATGAAAAAAATTAATAAATAAATAAAAATTGTTCAATCAAGGGATTTCGAACTAGAAATAATTGATCGTTCGTTTGGATCTTCTAATTTTTCTTTTATTTCTTTTTGTTCTTTTTTGTTTCTTTTTTTTTCTTGTAATTCGCATGAGAATATTTAACATAGAAAAATACGATTGACTAGTGATTTGCATTAATAACAAAATCAATGTCTATTCCGTAATGTATTAATTTAAAAGTAGAAGCAATCAAAAAGGAAAAAAGAAAAAAAAATATTTACAGAAGGTTTCCCTAGCTCGTTGTAGATCGATCGATCCATAATCAATCCTGATCCTTCTATCATTTTCCAAAGAGTATCTCCATATCCATCGTTAAAAAGTATATGATTAAGTTACAAAAAAAAATAAATAAATAAATAAATAAATAAATAAATAAATAAATAAAAGGAAAAGAAAGAAACGATCAAAAATAGTAAAAGAAGAAGAAGAAAAGAAAACGAGCGCTCGCTCGAGTTTTTTCTTCTTCGTAAAAGAAAATAAATAAGGTCGTAGAGAGATATCGATGTTTGTGTTCGCGTTATCGGTGCAGTGCAGGCGACTGCCGTAGCGTAACGTTAAATCCTTTAGCTTGATAAAAATGGAACGACACGGCCGTCGCCATATGCGCGTGTCATACTGATCTTTTAATTATTATAAAATAAAAAGAAGAAAAAAAAAGTAGAAAAGAAAATCGAAAAAAAAAGAAAAGGAAAAGATAATAACAGAATATCAAAACAATCATGAATAAATAAATAAGTTAATTAATTGATCAATCGATTAATTAAATAAATGAAAATAAAATGGAAATAGAAATAGATGGAAAGGGAAGGAATAAAAAAGAAAGGAAGAAAAAATGAAATAATAATATTAAAAAAAAAACAAAATAAAAAATATAAAAAAAAATAAGAAAAACAAAGTAAAATAAAAAACGAAACGATAGAGAAACGAAGAAATGATGATTTTGTGTTTGCCCTTCGGAAAATGCAGACGGGAGAGAGGAGTATATTCGAAAGAGGTTGCCTAAGGGCAGGAGAAGAGTGGCTAGAGCTGAATCTCGTGCCTGTCGCCGGTACGGTTGTCAGCACTATGGTCCTTCAGGTATTTCGTTTACTAAAAAAAGTAAATAACAACGAAACAAAACTAAAACGAAACAAAACCAAGACAAGACAAGACATAGAACAAACGAACGAACAGAACAACATTCCCTTGTTACATTTTGCTACACAGAGTCCTTTTATTTCACTCTGCCTTTTTTATTTTGACCGGCTTATGTCGATATCGTTTTGAACTTTCTTCGAAAAAAATTGAGTTTTGAAAAACAATGTTGCTTGCATTTGATCGACAAACGTCGCATAAGTTTCTATGGAGTCTCTTCATCTTATAATCCTTTTATTCGAACAAAAAAGAAAGACAAAAAAATTATTGAAACGTCGACTCATTCGTTTGCTTTTCTCCTTTTCTGTTTCCATTCTCTCTCTTTCTTTCTTTTTTTTTTTTTTAAGTTCTTTACTCTTTCTTTCTCTCTTAGAACAAGAAAAGTATTTGCATCGACTCACGTATCGATGGATCCTATCCATTTAAAGGGAACCTGGAAAAGAGAACTCTGGCAAATCCGTCGTGAACTTAGAACGACTTAGAACTTTGCTATGGCGACGCCCAAAGTAACCGCATCGGCTTTGTGCTTTCCTTCCTTGTTCTTTTCTCCCTCTCTTTCTCTCTCTCTCTCTCTCTCTCTTTTTCTCTACTCTTTTTTCTCCCTTTTTCTTCTCGTTTCTTTTTAGTTTTTTCTACGTCATAGTTTATCCAGTCTCTTTATTTTATTTATGTAAAAGTCGAACGAGAAAGAACACTTTTAGAAGAAAGTTCGAACGATCCGCCAAGTCTCGACCATTTTACTTATTACTTTACCGTTTTTAGTAAACGAACGATGTCGCATGTATAAATTATTGTGTATATAAATATATGTGTAATCATACATATTTATAAAGCAGATTTGTTTAATCGTTACACATACCTATAATTTCTTTATATGCTTGTCGTAAAATAAAAAAAAAAAAAGAAAAAAGAAATGCACATATATACACGCGTATACTTACACGTATCACATATATACAAATATACACACATTACGCCTACACACATACGTGTTAAAAGTACGTGGCTGTTAGTACGAATATCGTTGAACGTTGACGAGAAACAAGTAAGTAATGAGCTTGTATACGATCGTTAAGCCCCTGCTGTGTCATTAAAACGGGATAACGGCGTAGCTTCCGTAAAACGTGTGTCTCATTTCTCTGGTAAGTACCGTAACCGATTGTTCCGAATTAATGCTAAGAGAACATATTTCTTTCCCTTGGAATTTCATAAATGTGGTGAGATTAAATAAAAATTCATATAATAAAAAAAATTATAATAATAATAATAATAATAATTACAACAATAGTAATAAAAATATTGATAATAATAGTAACATCAATAATAAGTTTTTGTATATCGTTACAAAAATATCAATGACAAATATCAATGGAGTAAATCGTAAGAAGGAAGTAAACAATATTAATTAATCGTAAAAGATCTACTACTTTTATTATTTTGCGGATAATTAAAAAAAAATAAATAAATAAAAGAACAAAGAAAGAAAAGAATATAAATATTACAGATTGAAGATACAATTTTTGTATATTTTTTCTTTTTTGAAATCTTGTTAATGCGATGAAATTATAATAAAATTTATATAATAATAATGATATTGACAACAATAACTATATTAATAATATTTTTTCTTATGTTGTTATACAAATATCAATGGTGTAGGATTAAATTTGTGCGAATTTAATCATCGAAATAATAATTATCAATCTTATACTACAAAAATATCAATGACAATTTCAGTCTCTTTCTTTCTCTCTCACTCTCTATTCTATCTTTAATTTTTTTCTCTTTGGACAAACGTCGAGTTTGATCAGTCGAATATTCAAGAAATACATATATAAGGGAGAAAGAGTGTCGCTAGGTTTATAAAGCGCACGAAACCTTACGAGCTGTTAACACGCGACGCAGTAATAGAACTTTTTCCTGTCTCATAATCAGCGCGATAAATTAACGTCAAAACGAAGTTGCATATATGCTCGTTTAGGCTTTCAGGAAGATCGTGGCGTTTGATTTCGATCCTGTCAGAGGGTTCTAACGGTACGACAGAAGTATCTATGATCGCGGTATATTAAATTCAATATTACATTATCCCTTATCGAATTATTCTTTATTTATAAATTATATATATGTGTGTGTGCGTGTATATCTATCGTGACAATTATGAAAAAAAGAAAAAATAAAAAATAGAGACATTTAGAATACGAAAATAACATAGGCGGTAATCGTTGAGAGAATAATTGAAATTGCTAGAGATCTTAAAAAAGAAAAAAAAAAAAATAAGAAAAGAAAAATGAAAGAACGAAATAAAATAGACCAAAATAGTTTCTCTTTGGATAAACGAAGGAATAGTTCCTTGGCAAAAAGGGACGACATTTAAAGAAATTAATTAAGCGAGCTAACTCGCATAAAATGACGTGTTTAATCCCATTAAACCCGTTAGAGAGGGATCTGTCTATTTTCAAACATAGACCTTTATCCTCACTTCTACTTTTCTAATTCTCTTAAGTTCTCTCTCGCGTTTTACGTCTCTTTCTTTTCTACGAATTTTTCTTGCTTCTCCGAGTCTAGTCACTCGGCATGAGAATTAGAAGAAGAGGGGTTGCTGAAGCAAACGGAAAAGTTGAGAATAGTGGCGATGAAAGGAGAAAGGGTTGATAAGAGTAGCAAAAAGATTTAGAGCAACGTGACCGTGGAATAGAAAAGAGATAGAGATATACCCATTCTTCGATGGTAAAGTTCTAAAGACGCGTGAACGAAATAAATTAGCAGCTATTACTATCCGCTACTGTTCTTTTTTTTTTCTTTTTCTTTTCCTTCTTTTCCGAGTTCCCGTAGGAGGGAGTAAAAATCTCAAATAATTAGAGCATCTAACACCCTTGCTAATGAGCTACTTATGCAATGTCGCGGTACTACGATAAGAGTTTTACGAGGGTCCCCAAGAGTACAAGAGAGGGAGAAAGAGAGAGAGAGAGAGAGAGAGAGAGAGAGAGATAAAAAGAGAGAAAGTAAAACAAGAAATGAGAAAGAGAGAGAGAGAGAAAATCGAAATAAAAATAACAAAGAGTCGCGTGCAGTGGCTCGTGTAAAGTGTTTCTACTGTATAACTCTTTCTTTTTCTTTTATTTTTTGTTTTTCAAATAGAACCATCTAAATTAATGAGAGCAAAAAATTTTACTAATTTTACAGTAAGAATTTCTAATGATTTTTCAAGATTTCCTTCTAAGTTTGTTTATGAACATACAAGTACATATGTCTACATAGTTCTATATATATCGAAGAGAGTGAGAGAGAGAGAGAGGGAGAGAGAGAGAAGTGAGAAGGAAAAGTGGAAGCGACTGGTGGTGGGAGGTTGAAAGCTTTGCGTGGTTACTCTTACTCTTGGGGTAAATGTGAAGTACAAAGTAATAGAGTGGCGTTGTTACTTAGACTTCGCAGTAACATTACGTTCCTATACGTGCGTCTTTACTAGGTATTCCCATAAATTTTCTCACGACCGAATGAGTTTTCTGTTTCTCTCTTTCTCTCTTTCTTTTTCTTGTTATTTTTCATCATCGTATAAACCATATTGACTTTGTATATAGAATTATGAATCGTTAAAAAATAAGTAATATTTTTTCCTTTCTTCTCCTTCCGAATCGAATGAAATACGATAATTTCGAGCAAAGGGAATACGATAGAACAGAATTTTGTTTAATAACCTCCCATCATTTTGATATCAATTATAAAAAAAAAAAGAAAAGAAAATGAGAAGACGAAAAAGAACAAAAAATATATAGAGTATTTCGTATAATTTATTTTAAGAAGAGTAATATAGGCGCGATCAAGTTTTGGATAGAAGCACGGTGAGCAAATCGGTGGCCGGTTTGATTTGTTTTTTTCAGAACTTTGAAGTCGCTAAAGTGATTTACGAGAAGGGATGCGTTCAAGCAGGAGAGGAGTGGATGGAACGAAATCTTCTCCCAATCGCAAGCGGCGCGGTCGTTACGGCTTTTGCACAGGTATATGCTTTCTGAACGAGTTTATCGAGGTTTAAAAAGGATTTGATGTATATAAACCATGTACATATATACATACATATCTACCTATCTCTATATATATATATATATATATATATATATTATAATATATTTATATATTTATACAGATATATATTATCGAGTCTTGAAACTCATACATTTTACTTCTCGTTTTGTCAGAAAACGAATTTACACCTTGAGTAATAAGTTTTAATAATAAAAATGGGAGCTCTTTTTAACTCTTACTAGGAAAAGGAAAGAGAAAATGGATTTCTATATAAGACTTTTGCTTACGACCACTTTAACGATCAATTTCGTTCCATCTCTTTTTTCTTTCTTTTTTTTTTCTTCCCTCTTTTGTACATACGCATTTTTTTTTTTTTTTTTAATCATTCTTTTCTTTTTCTTCTTTATTGACGAAACGTCCGGAAAAGGTTTTGGAAATCTATGTGCATGCCGATTGTGTGAATCAATCGATCGATCGATCGATCGATCCTCGAAACTAGAAGGTGAGGCTTTAGATAGATATCGTAACACGTGTCTTGAAACTTCTTTGTTTAAATTATCCCATTACAATTAATAGCTTTTATTCCTGCTAGATGTAATAATGAGAGTCGTTCGTGAAGTAATGCCTTTTCACTGATTGTAAGTATCGCGAGCATGAAATTGTATAATGGCAAGTAGATTATATCGCGTACATGTCAGACATATAATGTATATGTTCTTATTTTGCACGCAATTTTAGCGAGATCGATGTTATATATAGCTCGTGCATGTTCAAAAAAAGAATCTTAATACATAATTTCGATCAAGAGAAAGATATAGATCGTTTTATACAGATTGTTTTATTAACGTTATATATCATTCCTCTTTTTTCTCTCTTTTATTTTTACAGATTTTGGGAATTTGCTTCGCTCAAAATCTACGAGCGGATATATTTGCGCAAAAGGCAAAGTGGCATTGACAATCCAGAGCCCCCACGGCAGTCTAGCATCTTGTATTGAAAAGATGCTGATCGCCCACGTCGATCGAATTTCGAATATCCAACGTATCAATACTCGATGATATCATGGAAGAAGAAGAATAAAAAGGAAGACGAAAAACAAGAAGAAGAAAAGAAGAAGAAGAAGAAGAAAAAGAAACAAGAAAAAAAATGATGATGATGATGACGAAGATGAAGATGAAGATAAAGATGAAGATAAAGATGAAGGATCCTCGAAGATGGAACGCAGTTAAGAAGAAATAGAAACATCGCTTGTCGAAAAGGAGGAAAGTCTATCGAATAATTCTTATTTCATTTGCCGAAGGATTTAGAAAGGATTTGACATGGTCGAAAGGATCGTGCTTCTTTCATTTTTCGCTACCGTCCAAGCCTGTGATCCTTTCACTGATGCGAGAGAGATCGATCGTTCATTCTCCTTTCGCCGTGGGTGGTGGTGGTGGTGGTCGGTGGTGGTCGGTGATGTTGGTGGTGGTGTTGGTGGTGGTGTTGATTGTGGAGCATTGGAGGTAGGGGAAGGGAGATATAGAAGAGTGGGGGGGGGGAATCTATATTTTATTAAAGAAATATTCAAAAGTAAATACTTCGATCGCGACAATTCATTTCTTTTTCTTTTCTTTCCTTTCCTTTTTTTCTTCTTCTTCGATTTCCCATCGAATTTATTTTCTACGTTGATTTCTGCAAATCGATACTATCTCTGATATATTATAAATAAAAATATGAGAGATGAAATAATCGATCACGCAAATCAGGAATAAACCCTTTTCATTTCTCTGTTAAAAATCTGTGTATGTAAGTATGTACATATACTATGCATAGTATTTTTGCTATCGTTCGTGACATTCCCAGATTTTCCTCATTGAAGAAAAACGAACAGATTTATTCGAAATTGCGAATAATATTAATAATAATAATAATAATAATAATAATAGTAATAATAATAATAATAATATCAACCATAATAACCATAATAATAACCAATAATAGTAAGAATAATATAATAATAATAATAATATAATAATAATACTATAATAATAATAATAATATAATTACTACTACTACTACTACTACTACTACTACTAATAATAATAATAATAATAATAATAATAATATAATTACTAATAATAGTGATAAATAATAATAATTACTAATAATAATGATAAATAACAATAATAATAATAATAATAATAATAATAATAATAATCGTTATCATAATCATTATCATTATCATTATCATCATCGTCATCATCGTTATTATCATCACAGAGATATTCGTTTAAAGTGAAAAGGGTTACTTCTGACAAAGAGAACAAAACATACAGCGATGTCTCTCGTGATCAGAGGAAAGAAGCACGATATGACCAGAATATTCTTATTCGAAGACGAATGAATCAAATCCTTTTTAAAAAAAGTCCTTTTTTTTATCGAAGTATCAAATACGAACCAACAAACTAACATATTTTTACTTCGATTATAGTTCATACTCGTAAAACGTATCCGAGCTCGTAAAAATGTCACCAAAATTTCGTGAACGATTACTTTTGTTCTCTCTTTCTCTATCTCTCTCTCTCTCTCTCTCTCTTTCCTCGCCCTCTTTTTCGTCTCCTTCTTCCTCTTGTTCTTCTTTTTCCTTTGATTTTTCTTTTTACAACTTGGAAAGCTCAGCAGAGATTGTTGCGGCCGTATGAACGAACGTGGCTAGGATTCTTCAAAGACAAAGACAAAGACATTTCGACTTTGCTAACTTTGTCCGAGCAACAACTTTTAATGGATTTACGCTGAGACAATTTCCTTTTGAGCTTAGCGACTAAACAGAGAGAGGGAGAGAGAGAGAGAGAGAGAGAGAGAGAGAGAGAGAGAGAAAGAGAGAAAGAGAGAGAGAGAGAGAGAAGCAATAGAGATCACTGAAATATTTCATTCCATTCGATAAAACATGCAAAACACGTGTCTTCCGAAAAGACACAGAATTTTAATCTGGAAGAATGTCAAATAAAAAAATATCATTCATAACGTAATAAAGGATAAGAAAATATTTAGATCCTCTTTGACATTTTTAAATCGAAAAGAAATCGAAATCCTCGTGATCTAAAAACACGTTCGATGAAACGAATCGAATAAAATTTCGACGAGATTTTTGCTCGTTGATGATACGTTTTACCGGATGAAGTGAAAGCGGCAAATGAAATAAAAAGAAAACGGACGAAGAAGAAAACAAAAAACAGAAAATACAAAAAAAAAGGGAAAGTAGAGAAGAAGATAACTGAGCGAGGATCAACAACAAAATGCATCGAGGACATTTAAAGTCGATCGACGTGACGTCGTGGGGGCGCGGTGAACGTGTCCAACTTCACCGCACGGTAAAAGCTTTTTCTCTTTCTCTACTGACAAATAATACAGGACGTAAGAGAGATAGAGAGAGAGACAAAGAGACAAAGAGAGACATAAAGAGAAAAAGAGATATAACGAGAGAGAATGCGAGAGAAAGAGAGAGAGAGAGAGAATATAGAAGCAAGAAAGAGATAGAAAGGAAAAAAGAAAAAAAGAAAGAAAGAGAAGAAATGCCATATAACACACAAGTACACAATAACTTTCCCTTCCTCCAATTGGTCGTTAAAACG
Source organism: Vespula vulgaris (assembly GCF_905475345.1). Lineage (NCBI taxonomy): Eukaryota > Metazoa > Arthropoda > Insecta > Hymenoptera > Vespidae > Vespula > Vespula vulgaris. The sequence goes on along the minus strand of NC_066593.1, from coordinate 1,102,248 downwards.
GTTGCTCGAGCTACTTCGAGCATATTGATCCTTTGTTACACGAACACCGGCACGTTCCCTCCATCGAGAACTTTGACTCTCTTCTACTACTTTCACGTATTAGCCGAGCGAGTTTACCGAGCGAAAGAATCGTTCGTGTTACGGTCTCTCTGTCAGAGGGTGAGAGAGGGACAGGAAAAGGAGGTGGAGGAGGTGGTGCCGGAGGTGGGTGTTACTCTGAAGGGATCCGCAGCTTGAAAACGATATGCATTTCGTCGAGCGATCGTGATCGGATTACGTGAATAGGGGTTAAAGCTCTTTTATGTTTTTTTTTTCTTTCTTTTTTTTCTCTTTTTTTTTTTTTTCACCGTCCGTCGAATGAGCCACGTCTATTTTACACACCTATGATATACGACATGTTATGCGACAAATCGCTACACTATTATCGCTTTCGCATAAGATTATCGAAAGCTTTTATTTCCAATCGACACGAGAAATTCGAGAAAAGAAGAAAAGAGAAAAAACGTTCGAATTGAAAAATCAGTTTTCAATCTTCTGTGGTTCGTCGTTCTTTTCTTTTCTTTTCTTTTTTTTCTTTTTTTTTGTTGGGATAACGGTTTGATATAGATCAAAAGATAGAAGGTGTTAATTGTAGTCTCTTTTTCTCTATCTTCTTTTTTTCTGTCTTTTTTTTTTTCTTTTTCTTTTTAGTTTTAATCATATCGTTACTACTGTTTAATTAAGTCGAAGTTCGAATGTGGATTTAGATATGTCATTATCTAGGCTGTTATATCCATATTGTTCCATTTTTTTTTTTTAAGTCTCTCTAGTTTTTTCTTTCTTTCTTTCTTTTTTTTCTTCTTCTTCTCATTTAATGGAATTAAGATATCAATTTTATTTTTTTTTCTAGTATTTAGATTAAGTTGAAAATATCGGATATGCGTCTTTATTTTATATTTTACTTTGTTTGCCGTTCGTTTCAATAGTATCGCTGTAAACGATAAATTGTAAACACGATCGGATTTAATACGTAAATTATCAATTGATTTGGAAAAAAATTTATTTAGTTTTTATTATATTCACGATGGACAGCGTCGATGTCACGCGTGATCTTACCTTCGCTCGAACTTGCGACTCTGATCTAGATAATTTGTTTGTTTTGTTTGTTCTCTGAATAAATACTCATGAGAAAGTATCGACGAACAAAAAGAGAAAGAAATAAAAATTAAAATTATTTGATTACGGCTGGTCCGTGAGAAAGAATCGTTCTTTCTTTTTTCTTTTTTTTTTTCCTTTTTTCTTTTTTTTCTTACAATTCAATCAGATATTTTCGATAAACCTCACAGATTTATTAATGTAAAATTTTAAAGAACTCCTCGAATTATTTCTAGAAGTTGGAGCGTAAGTATGATAAACGGTGCATCCATGTTACAAATGTTAATTCGTGTAAGACAAAAAACAGATAAAAAAAAAAGTTGATGTGTTTTTATGAAACGTCTAAAGCTAATCGCATTCTTACAGATTAGATCAGATCGCTCGAACGTTATAGATGTAATTGTAAGTCGAATAATTATAATCGATGAATAGACTATTTGACGCAAAGGTATCATTGTTCGAATTAAGATATACATTTGTTTTGCTATACGAATTATTGTTTATCGCGCGATAGGATTTACATATATAATTTTGTCAACTAATCATCAAAGTGATATCGTTTAATTATTAATTATGATTTATAACGCTTAAGTTAATTAGCGAGTGTACAATTTCACGAAATATTATTAAACGTGATTACATTGGAAGCGGGTTTAACAAGATAACATCGAAAACGTTTTTATTTTTATTAAACATTAAAAATATTATACCGAATCTTATTCAGTTTCTTTTTCTTTCTTCTTCTTTAAATTATTCCTTTTTATTTTAATTTATTAAAAATTTTTTTATTTTCTTTATTTTCTTTTTTTTTCGTTTTAATTCTTTTACTTTATTTTAATTTGAAAACTTGTTAAACCTGACTACCGAGAATAAATACATCGTTTTATTAACTTGAGTTATCCCCCTCCCCACCTGATTCGATATTCTCTATGAAAAGAGCATTTTTTTTTTCTATTAGAAGAATATACGGATCATGTGACAAGGAGACGATGGTAATATACATGAATTTACTTTACAGAGAATGCTATATTTTACGCTAGATTATATTATATATATATATATATATATATATAAATACGAAGGATTATAATTCGCTATAATTTATAAATAAAAGAGAGATAAGAAAAAGACACATATAATTTATGAAAAAGAGGACAAGAAAAAAATGAAAAAGAAATAACATATAATAATGATCATCGCGCTGTGTCTTATTTTTATTATCGTTAAAACATACACACGATCTGAATGACTTGTTAATGACATTATAAGTATAAATAAGTAAGTATTCGAACGAGATATTGCTCAAGCAAATAATGTTTACTACGTTTTACGCGTTTTATATTTATGCGTTGGAAAATAATGTCGGATGAAACTTTTCAAGATAATAAACATTTTTAATCGAAGATCATATACTACTTACTTAGCTTTTTTTAATATTTAACTTTTATTCGTGTCTTCCAGTAAAATTAATTGTAATTAATTAATTAATTAATTAGTTAATTAATTATATGGAATACAATTAATCGAAAATATCGATGAAGTCACGTAAGACGTGGGAAAACATTGTTCACATCTCTAATTTCGATCCTAAACTGCCTCTACTATATAATAAATGTTATTTTTAAAAATACTTAAGGTTGGATATTATTATAAAAAAAAAAAAAAATAAAGAAACAAAGATAAGGAAAATATCATAGGTTCGTGCAGGCACACCATGATAAACTGCGATGAACTTCTTGTGTATCGAAGTATCACATTTTTTTATTGGACTTATTTGATTTCATTTTGCAATAAATACAACAATTACACGTCATTGTTTTTGATTTATTTTCTTTTGCTTTCCTTTTTCTTTATTTTATTTTATTTTTTTCTTTTTTTTTTTTTGACTCTCACCACACTTTTACTAATCCACTAGTAAAATAATTTCTTTCTATCGACCTCAATTTAATTTTATCCTTTCTCCCATTAAATTTCATTTATAAAACTAATCCCGACTAAATTAATTTACATGCAAATCTTCTTTCATTTTACTAATTATTATTACCTACTTATTATTTGCTATATTAAGAAGAGAGAAAAAAAAACATATTTTATAAAATGTCACAAACTGTATAAACGAATACACCAATATGTAAAATCTTTTTCATTTTCGATCGATCGCAACTAATCGAATTCTTAGCGCGCGAAATCTCTCTGTATATATTGTAAATTTACTTGTAAAGATGGAGACAAGGGAAAAAAGAGAAGAAGAAGAAGAAGAAGACAAAAAAGAAGAAAAAAGAAGAAGAAGAAGAAGAAGAAGAAGAGGAAGTAATTTTAAACAATCGCTTGACCAAATAAAGATAAGATAACACGAGACGGGAAATGTATAATAAGAAATTTTCAAACCTTGGCCGATTCATTATTGCGAACCTTAAATGGATTGTAAAATGTATCGTCTAAAATAAATTAATATGATCGTTTTAAATACAATGCTTAGAAAGAAAGGGAAAGGAATGAATAAATAAATAAATAAATAAGTAAGTAAATAAATTGATTGTTGTGCCAAACGTGTTGGTCGGTCAAAAAAAATAGTTTCATACGATATATTTGATTGTTAGCGTTAATGATAATACACATCACGTTAACTTTTTCAATCATTTAATCGTACGCGCTCTACTGCACTATATAAATAAATAAATAAATAAATAAATAAATAAATAAATAAATAAATAAATAAAATATATATATATTTGTATAAATAGAGATAGACGATTTTTATGTAAAAAGATACATAGAGTACGTTGTAAATGTTTTTCTTTTTTTTATTTAATACTCTTTCTGTCAAATTATCCTTACAAAATGATTTAACGAGAGAACATTTTCAAAAGATCTATAACTCATATATGCAAATTAGTGATTAGTTCTTTTTAAGGAAAAAAAAATATATATATATATAATTGCACCTCGAAGTTTAAAAATGTATTACACCTTTTTAAAAATGCGTATGTAAAAGCGACAGAATTAATTCTTAAGCGATCACTATAATTTAAATGGAAAAAAAATTTCTTACATAAACTTTTTAGATACTTTCAATACGATATTATAGATCTTTGCTTCTATCGTCCCAATCAAAAAAACATAGAAAACAATTTGTTCTTTATTCTTTTCAATTTATTTTTTCATTCAATTAATAAAATATTTAATAGACATGTACAAATCTGCGTAGAAATAATAATCACGAAAGCTTTCTGTGTTTTGAAACGATCTGTAAGTGTAGGATTTAGAGATCGATAAAATTAAATGGTTGTAAAAGGAGCAAGAAAAAAAAAAGAAAAAAAGAAATTGAGAAAAATTTCTCGTTAGAATAGAAACATGAGACGTTTTAACAGGAAAATCTAATTATAAGCTCGAGTGTATTGTTTTTTGCACACCGTTTATAAACTAACACACACTCGTGTACATACATATATACATTTAAACACACACACCCACATATACACACACAATACATTAACATTAATCCTATCATAAAATCGTTTACATAAATGAAGGTAGAAAATAGGAATTGCGTTCTGTACACATTATCATGTTTTATAATAATACTTGTATATAACAAGAGAAAATTTCTTTTCTTGAAAAAATTAATATCCGACTATTTTCGAAATATTATTGAACTATTAAAAATAAGTTTTTCAGTTAAGTCATAATAGAAATATTAATAGACTGAGAAAAGCTTATTACTTCAATTAATAAATCTCTAATGAACCGTTCCTGGTTATTTTTATGATAAGATAAAAATATTCAAAGGTATTCAATGCTTCTCGATAAGTTTAAGCAAAGCCATTTTGTCTTCTTCAATTCAACAAGGAAAGTAAGGACTAAGTAATTCGTACATACATACATATATATATATATATATATATATATATATATATATATATATATATATATATATATACGATAGCTTTTCCTAACTAACACTGCCATTGTGTTTTTTATTTTTTTACAACTCGAGCATTTAATTCTACAGCTAATATGAACTTATAAATATGTAATATACATAAATAATATATAGTAAGTGTATTGTTCATTGTAATTCATCGATTGTAAATATAGCCATTTACTTTTCTCGTAATGGCTGAGAAAAAGATTTCTGTAATGTTTTTATGGGGAAAAAAAAATACAAAAAAAAAAAGAAAAAAAAACGTACTATTTGTACCCATCGACGTAATAAATAAATATAGAATTATGATAATTGACATTTTGTTTGGCAATGTTATCGATCGAGAAAATAAGTTTTAAATAAAAATTCCATTCAATCGAAAGATCATAATGTAACAAAAATTTTGTTATATTTTATTTCATATTAATTAATATTTATTACATACACACACACACACACACACACACACACACACACACACATATATATATATATATAAAGTAAAACAGTGTTATCAACATTATAAAGTTCTCCATATATTCGATGTAACGAATGTCGGCAAGTTACCGACATCTCAACTATTTTGTTATCTTATGATCCAACAAATTTATTTAATTAATTCATTATTAGTCATAAAAAGGATAACGCAGAACTCAAATTATACAAGTTGCATATGTAATGCCAGAACGTCATATCTGACAAAAGAGAATTACATTCATAACAAACATATACAAACATATAACTACTAACTTATCACATAGTATCCAAGTCAATGAAATCGCAAGGGAAATTAGTGAGTTCAATTTTACTCGCGTGAACAATTACAAACTTCAACTGTACGAATAAAATTTAATAACCATCGTGTCACTGAGGTGACCATACGCATATACGTACATACGTACATACGTACATACGTACATACATACGCACATACATACATACATACATACATACATACATATAAATATACATATATACGCATTGCTCAACTTCATAGAAATAAATTTTAGACAGAGCTTGAAAATAATTAAAAAAAAAAAAAGAGAGAAAAAAGATTCATCAACCAAAATTTTTGTTCATTTACTATTGTTCAAAAACAATGATCTCTACAGCCGATATGATATATAATTCGCGTATCTATTATTTACGAGTCTACGAAGAAATAATTCAATGATTTGATATATTATTTATTCGGAAATTCATTAAAATGAAGATGAGCGATAACGTTTGAAAAAGATATCTATGGACGATATAAGATTTAAAGGGATCAATAAAGGAGATATAAAATCGATCTATTTACAAAGAAGAAGATCGAGGTAAAGACGGACTGGTAAGAGAAGATATGTAAATGTGAATATTTTTGTGTATGAATTATGTATTTACGTATCATCTAGTGTGTTATGTTCAAAAGAGAAAGAGAGAGAGAGAGAGAGAGAGAGAGAGAGAGAGAGAGAAAAGGAGAAAAAGAAAGAGAGAGAGACAGAGAAAAAAGATGTCTCGAACATATGAAAAATAATAAATATGAAAATACAACGTATTTTGTAAGAAAAGACCATCAAGATTACAGATCGGTCGAATCGATAATGTAGTTCCTTGTACAACCAACGAAACAAATGCTTGTGTAGCGTATACCAACGTAAGATAACGTTGATTGGTTGGTAACAGCAGTAGTAGGGATATCTGTAGCTTAGACGATTAGAAAAACACATTGTCAAAGATAAACAAAATCGGTGTGTTTCATTTCTCGAATATTGAGAATATCTGAGACGCAAATCAATTTTATTCAGTTTGTATGTGTAACTCGGAGTTGTAAAACGTTTCGTAATATTATTGATAATGTGTTTAGTCATTTATTAAGGTTCAAGCATATATATACAGGTATTTATATATACATATATATTTAGTGTGTGTGTGTGTGTGTACTTGTACGCGTGCGTACGTGTGTGTGTGTGTGTGTGTGTGTGTGTGTGTGTGTGTGTGTGTGTAATATCTTTACGTAAGATTTATTTCATTTAAACGAGACTGTATAGATCATCTATATAATTCACCTATCGCTTTATTACGTTGTGTATCGACATAAAATGTCAATTCCATGTTATTCGCGTACACTATTACAACGTTTAAATTATTAATTAAATAATTCATATTTTCTGAAGTGAAAGAGAGAGAGAGAAAGAGAGAGAGAGAGAGAGAGAGAGAGAGAGGGAGAGGGAGAGAGAGAGAGAGAGAGAGAGATGAATTAAAGACTTTAGAATGTGATCACCATTTGATAAGTTAATTGAATGAATCGTGATTGAAACCTTAGTAACTAATTACCTTCGACATTTCATTATTCTCGGAACATAAATATAGGGGAAAACCATGTAGAGAGAAAGAGAGAGAGAGAGAGAGAGAGAGAGAGGGAGAGAGAGGGAAAGAGAAAGAGAGACAGAGAGTGAGTGATACAAGTTACACTGTACTCTCTATATAAACACTCGTATTTATTTTCACATGGGAATTATCCCCAACGGAGGTAAACAAATGACGTTGATATTCAAGTTACCACACGCTGATTCATAAAGTCAACCGTACAAATTTAAATTTATTAGTATTGTTGTACTCCATTAAAGAGTTTTCTACTGTACAAAAATAAACAGTCATTTTTCTGTTGCAAGGTAAAAACTTGTAGTCCTTTAATTTTCTTTTCCTTTTTTTTTCTTCTTTCTCTTTGTTTTTTCTAATTCTACGAAAGAGAATTATACCGTTTCTGATTCCGTTTGGAATGAATGAGAATAGTGAAGAGGAAAATACGAGAATTCTACGTTCTCGTCGTAGTTACGTACGATACAATCGAGTTATTTCTTTTACGTAAGGGGTGGAAAAAAAATCGAGAGAAAATGATATTAAATCGAAATAATATAAAAAAGGTAAAAATCCTTTTTATCGTCTCGGAAAACGAAGTGAGTCTTTTTACTTTCTCCCTCTATTTTTTTTTTTTTTTTTTTTCTTTTAATCCTCCGATTCACGTCATTATAGAAATATAAGAAGATTAACTTTCTATGAAACTTCTTTTTTCATTTCCCTTTTTAATTCTTTTAATATTAATCGTTAACAAGCTTCTATTTATATTTTTTACCATTCGAAAATAATTCGACACAAATCTTCAAATATAATATTAACATCGTTTTCAGTTTATTCCCTTTGGTACGATCTTTAAAAGTGGATAACAAATCGATTTATGCTCGATTATTCATTTGAGAAACTTCGTTAATTAATAATCAGATTAAGTGCTAGCTTTTCCTTGAACTTCAACTTCAATAAAAGTCTTTTCTTCCAGGAGGCAATTTCTCGAAAAACTTTTTCTTGAATTAACAAACCTAACTCACTTTAACGATTCATACGATCACAAATATATGACCTTACGAAATAATTTACGTTCTTCTTCTAGATTTACTAATAAACATGAGATAAAATACGAAATGAAATCCTCCTTCTTGGAGTAACAGATCTATTTGGATGACAAGCTTCGTTCATAAGGAAAATAAGAAAGACAAAGAGAGAGAGAGAGAGAGAGAAAGAGAGAAAACAAACGAACATAATAGACAAAATAACATACATAGGTACATAAAAGGAACGAAGAATAATATTCGATGAATATGTTAACATGAATTGCAAATTTTTCTCTTTTATCCACATACGAATTGCATGTTTATAAGCAACTTAATATCGTCGATCTGCTTTCCCTAAATATTCTAATTTAAAGAAAATATCAAATTAGATAAAGTCAGAACGTTTTTTGATATTCGGATAAAAAAAATGGACTGCCTCTCTCTTTCTTTCTTTGTCGCACGCATTCCTTTCTTTTTTTCAGAAATTCTTCGACAAATTTTCTTCGTGGATTCGAATCGTCAGTGAGACGTAAATTGAAAAAGGTTACTAAACGTCACAGAATAAAGAAATGAATTTATGCGTACATTTTTTTTCTCGATGAAACAGAAAGATATATCTATGCGTGTGTCGGAAAAATTCGATGTTATTTTCTGACAATTTATTGCCACACTTTTCATGTCTTTATCTCTTTCTGTCTCTCTCTCTCTCTCTCTCTTTCTCTCTCTTCTTTTCTCTCTCTCTCTCTCTCTCTCTCTCTCTCTCTCTTTTACGTATCTGTGAAAATTTCCAATCGATATATCGAAAGGGAAACTATCGTAAATTATTACTCGTTTCTTGTTTATGCGTAGTTTATTTTCGATTTAAAGATTTCAGCGTTCGAACAAACTTCCGGGTTACATGAACAAACATCCGTGTCCCTTTTCCTTTTCCATTTTTAAACGAGAGATTAGGTAAAAAAAAAGGAAAAAGAAAAATAAGAAAAAAATCGAGATAGAAATAGAAGCATTTCGAAGATAGAAAGAATTTGTTAAATATTCGTAGGAAAGTGTTTATTTCATTGATCGTAGCTCGTTCGATCGTGAAAAAAAGAGGATGATGAGGTGTCCAGAGAGAAAAAGAAACAAAACGAGAAAAACGTAGCAGGTTATAGCCCTTTCATTGAGAATGGAAAATTTATATTTCTAAGATCATAGAGCTTATCGTGAAATGTAGCTGCAGTTACATTACATAGGTAGATAAGTAAATATATAGCTAGGTAGGAAGATAGGAAAGCAAGTATATATGTACACCTACACACACACACAGACACATATACATATATATGTATTTTGGAATTGTACAATTTGGAGAAACTCTCTCACGAGTCGTTTAACAGGCAAAACACGGATTTTACCTTTTCCGAGAGTAATTTAGCTCGTTTAACGACGAGACAAATACTAGTAAATGTAAGAGGGAGTTTCGGCGTAAAAGGAGAGGGTGAATCCTTAAACGAAAGACGTTCGAGTAAACAGGGATACTACGGTTGACCTTTAATACGTCTAACTATAATAGGATTTTCTTGGAATTAGTGTAGCGGTATTAATCGACGACTAATCCAATCACGTTTTCGACCAAATCGCTTTTCTTATTTTCCGAAAAGTTACGAAGCTTTATTAATTTTAACGAAATAAATTTATTCGATTAAGATCATTTTTTTTTTTGCAAGCGTTCATCGTTTCTGGTTTTATAACGCTTTTCACGTTCAACAGCAAATTACGATTTCGACGATGAACGTCTCGTTTTGAAAAATGAAGGTTCAATCGAGAACATGGCTTTCTTTTTTTCCAAGTTTTGAAAAAACTTTATTTTCTTTGATAAGAATCGTGTTAAAAAACGATGCTCTTTGTTTTATGCTCGTGCATGAAAATGAAGCTTTTGAAAAAAAATTCGAAAAATCAGTTTAAACCTTTATCATTAAAATGAGATCACGTTCGTCAAAATCTTTTGAAGAGTTACGATTGGATTCGCTGTTGGCGTAAACGCTGTTTTCGACATTTTTCCTGGAAAAAAATAATTTCGTATATTTTGCGACAAAAAATAAGAAGTTCCTACGCTCGATTACTGATTTTCATATAAACGTTAGAGTGGTTTGTTTTCGTGAAGTAGATGATTGCTTCCTTGTTTGGCATGTGTAAACCTATGCTCAGATTTTCTGATCTATTCCAAGCGCAAGGAAACGTATTTCGCCATCCTCGTATAGAGAAGCCACGGTAACGTATTTAATGAGCTTTCGAGTAATAGATCTATGGTAAAAATAATTAATACCTTCTTAGACGTTCGTGCTAATGAGTTTTAGGAATTAATTTATTAATATTATAGTAATATTATATATTATATTTTATATATTTATCAAGTGTATTAATTTATTAATATCAATTTATTTCTTTAATATTAATTTGTTTCTTTAATTTAAGCTTAGATAATAATTATTCAAACGATGTGTAATGTATATGGAGTATTAATAAACTAATATTTAAATAACAATGTACATTCTTTTAAATATTACATAGTATTGATAATTTTATAATTATTTAAACAATCCTTAATGAAAACGGAGTATAATAAATTAATATTTAAATAATATTACTTTCGTTCAGATGTAACATTGTTCGTAAAACGCGATAAATATAAAACAATATTAATTAAAAATTTTAATACTTATATATTTTGATCTCGCGATCGTTAGCTACATATAATATCAACAGAAACGAACTTTTCAATGACTTTGATTGTTATTGGATCAGTTTTCTTTCGCATTCCGACGAGTAAACATCGCAGTGCTCTCTTTCCAAATGGGTAAGCTTAAATAAACTACATTTTCGAGTATTTTAGAATTATTTAAACAATTTGAAACGTGCACGATGTACAGCAAGCTAATATTTAAAGAATGGCATATTTATTCATGCATTTCATACTTGAAAACACATGTTAAATATAAGATATAATTAAATTAATATTTAAATGGAATTAAAATTTGTACTCTTGATGGTTGTCTATTTACGTCAACAAAAATGAACTTTCGATGACTTTGAATGTTATCGAATCAGTTTTCTTTCACATTCCGACGAGTAAACATCGCAGAGCTCTCTTTCCAAATGGGTAAGCTTAAATAAATTATACTTTGGAGTATTTTAGAATTATTTAAACAATTTGAAACGTGCGCGGTGTATAACAAGTTAATATTTAAACGATAGCACATTTATTCGTACATTTCGTAGTTGGAAACACATGCTAAATATAAGATATAATTAAATTAATATTAAAGCGGAGTTCAAATTTCTATTTGTGGTGGTTGCCTGTTTACGTCAACAAGAACGAACTTTTCGGTGACTTTGACTGTTATCGGATCAGTTTGCTTTTAGATTTCGACGAGTGAATATCGAACTTTGGTGACTTTCCATACGGGTAAACTTTAATAATTTATACTTTCGATTATTTCGTACATATTGCATATAATCGAGGAATATTTAAATAATATCACGTTAAATCACGAAATAGAGTCGGTTTCAGTCGCGATAGGAACTCATTTATAGTTATTTTATAGCTTCCTTCTTCATTATTTAAAATATATCCATCGTACAGACATCAACAAAAACTTATAATAACTTTATTTATTCTTATAACCTACGTAAGCTGACAACTTGCAACTTGTAATTAGTTATTTATAGTTCATTTTTTGTTCATATCTGTCCCTGAAGTCACACGCACACATACTTCGAGAAAAAGCTGACGAATCGCCTTAGTAAGTATACATAAGCGTAATAAAATAAATATATAATACGTATATAAACGTAAAAATTAGCTATTAATTATTAAATGTCGATTTAATTAACCAAGCAGATGTTCCTACGAATTCGAATACCCGAATCCCGTCATCTTTGTTGTGAATACATCTACGTAGTTATATACCAACGTATGCATCGTCAATATCTATGAACGTGAATAGAATAACATTAGCCCAATGGTAACATGATCTATAGAAACGAAATTACAAATTGTCAATGTGGATTCTTGGATGATATACAAACTGTTCGTCGAGCTCTGGTTTGAAAGCTCCGATCGATAAAGTTATTTCAGAATACAATAACTGTGTATTGTAGCTTACGCTTTATTTATTGTAAATAAAAGAAAGAGAGGGAGAAAGAGAGAGAGAGAGAGACATAGAGAACAAAATTCGTGGGTTTGTGATAAAAGCAAACAAAAGAAGAAATTTTACGATGGACACGAAGCTCGTAGTTTTTTTTTTCCTTTTCTTTTTTTTTCTTTCTTTCTTTTCCCTACTCCTACTAACTTTTTTATGTCCGATGAAAAAACGATATCTTTTTTTCTTGGTTTTCTTTTCTTCTCTTCTCCTTTCTCCCTCAATTTCAACACAATTTCCAATTTGTCATATCAAAGGACCGACAAATAGTACCGAGAGTGTATTAAATAAAATAATATCTCTAACACTCGATCGTCCAGTTAGATGAATTACGAGGAGAAAATTTCTGACATAAATAGGTATAATAATATGTGTTTAGTCTCCCATTGCATGATACGAAACCAAATAGACATCGTCACGAGATAATAATACGTTCTAATTGTAGGATTATCATACTTTATGTGACTAGTAACACATATCCAGAGAGAATAAAAAAGCTCTAATAAGATAGACGAGTATACATACGGTCACATAAACTTATTCTTTTTCGAATACCTCCTAGCTCTTTCTTTTTTCTTTTTGTATTTTTTAATTTTTTTTTCTTTTTCAAAAAACACTCTCTTGACCAGTCTTACCAAGGCTGAACGATCCTTTAAAAAATCAAAAGTGTTTTCGTATAAGGTAGAGATAAATAGAGATAGAGATAAAGAGAGAGAAAAAGAGAGAAAGAGAGAGAGAGAGAAAGAGAGAGAGAGAAAGAGAGAGAGAGAGAGAAAACGAAGACATTTCTGTATCAGTCGAAAAATAAAAGTAGCGACATACCCATCAGCTGACGTTAATTTCCTTTCCAGCTGAGTTAATCTCGAAATTATCCTTCCCGTTGACATCTTCGGTCCGTATAAAATCGGAAAAGATTATCCTTTACTGTAAAAGCATTCCCAAATACAAACATGATTTTTCTATTACTTTCGAATCCATAAAAAATTTTTGTTTTTTCTTTTGTCCTATGAAAAGAAATGTCATTCCTTTATTCTGTCGAAATTTAATCATCGGATTGTTTGTATTTATCTCGATGAATTGAACTTTTTAAAATTCATTTTTTGTTTTTGTTTTGTTTTTGTTCTTTTTTTTTTTTTTAATATTGCTCGATGGTTGAAAACAGCGTGATAGAGTGGGGATTCGAAGATTAAATTGGACAAACGTTTACACTAAATTTATTCACAGAAAACACGTTGATACAAATTTCTCTGAACGATTATTTTTTATTTTCTATCTATATATTATTCTTTATTCGAGGTAGAAAGATCATGCGGATATATTCCTCGCTTTTATATATATATATATATATATATATATATATATATATATATATATATATTAAAATATATATTATATATATTTTTATATATATATTTTTTTCGTTAATATATATTTTTTTATTTTAATATAATTTATCAATAAAAAAACAAAGAAAAAAGAAAGAGAGGGGAGTAAATGAGAGAGATAGAGAGATAAAGAGAGAGAGAAAGAAAGAGAGAAAGAGAGAAGGAGAGAAAGAGAGAGATCTTTCTCATTCGCGTGTGAATGAGAAACTATTCATCTGAAAAGTCTTTGCCTAAATAAATATACGCTACGTAACACGCGATACGTTCCAGTCGAAAATCTTTTTGACGTACGAGAATTGGTCCTCGCGACGCCTTTAAATCCAACATTTTTTGTTTTTTTTTATAATTCTTTCCTCCCACGTAAGAAAATAATGGCGTAGCGTGTATTTACTACTTTGTCCTCGTTTCAAACTCTTTTACAATTCGTATACATGCATACATACATACATACATATATGTATAATATATATACATATATATATATATATATATATATATATACACACATATAGTATGTTCATATTTATATATGTAAAGAAGAAATGTTGGGCCGCTGAGTTATCGAATATCAAAGAATAAAGATTGATAATGTTTCTAGAACGACGTTCTAGACATCGAAATACAATCGATCTCGATCGATCGTTTTCGAGATCATCGTTGCTAAATCCATATCCTATTTTTCCTGCTTTTATTTATTTATTTATTTATTTATTTTTTCTTCATTGATCTATCAAATGATGACCATGTCTTCTTTGATAGAACGATTTTCATAAGTCGATCGAGAATTCGTCCTGAAGGTTTGAACGCGGCTCATCCCTCCGTTATTACGCCATCGGATCGATGTGGTTTGTAAATGTCCTGTAAAAATAACGAATCAAACGAACACCTAATCTCTCTCTCTCTCTCTCTCTCTCTCTCTCTCTCTCTCATTTTCTTTTTCTTTCTCTCTTTTTTATTCTTATCTCGATCTTGAAAACATACTGTAAATCGTACAAGTTGGAAAACTTTTGAAATATATTTTTCTTCGGTCAGCCATGTTTAATGCAAATTTCACAACAAAGTTTAAATGAAACATCCATGATAAGAAATCGTAATGGTTATTGAGATTTACTAGATATGTATAACTTTATTTTCTATAGAAACATAGAGTTTTTTTTCTTAAGTATTACGAATGGTAAATAACTTTAACCGTAATAAAGTTGGAAGTTTGATCTTGAAAGATAAACTCCAAGGAGGATAAACTTTTAACGCTTGCTTTTGCATATCGTTGAAAAAGAAAATATCTAGACGTTGATTGGCCTATTGAATTTATCAGTCGAGAAATAACAATCGAGTAAGAGATAAAGTAATTAAAACGAGAGGATATATTTATGCGCATTTGTATAGTATCGATAAATTCTTCGAAAAGTTTTGATGTTAGAATCTTGGATTGTCTCGATTGCAAATGAATTTATCAAAAGTAAACGTCAATATTCTCGATCGCGTTGAAAATTTTAATTAGATTTTGCAATCGAAATTTTCAATTATTTCTTACATAATATCATTGTGACAGCGTTCTTATTCTTATTGTTTTCTTCATTTTTATTCTTTTTCCTCCTTGTTTCATTTCCCAAACGAAAGTTTAATTTCGATTCAAGACAAATCAATGAGCACTTACCACAACGACAACGTTCTTGATCGGAACGATGAAGTTCTATAAATTCGCGCATTTGCGGGCTATTCACGTTCGTTCGATCCAACGCGCAACAACACTTGCAGATTATCAATTGAAAATATACTCGGAATCTGTAACAAGTTAATTATATTTTTTTTCCGCGTCTCACGTAACATTGCGAAGAGATATTTTAATTTTTTTTTCATTAAATTATCACAATTCAAAAGAAATCCACACATGTATACATACATACATACATACATATATATATGTATGTATGTATGTATGTATATATATTCACCTATTGTTCATCCAATAATATATGATAGGATTCACCATAGAATTAGACATCGCCAGCCAGTAGAAACTAAGATAAACGTGTTGAACGTAGCTGCTCTGTATAAAGTCTTTATAATGATAAACGAATATAAAAAATCCTTGATAGGGAAACCAACAGATGGCAAATATCGTGACGATACTGATGAACATCTTGACTACCTGTAAAAAACAAGAAAGAAAGAAAGAAAGAAAGAAAGAAAAAAAACGAATTAGAGAAAAAGAGAGAAAAAGAGGGAGAGAGAAAGATAATTGTGACGAATTGACGGACCTGTTATTTCAAGGAGTATTTTTTCTAACAGAGGTGGAAACAAAGAAAAAAAAAAAAGGATGTTAAGAGGATTTGACTCGGATCGGCCATTAAATGGGCATCGCTACGATCTCGACTTCGAATGGTCGGCCTAATCCTACAAGGATTTAGGATTTCTCACCATAGACCTGTTATATATATTGTACGTAAGTATTTCCAAGATCGATAGCATTTTGGTTTCGACTTAACCGATGCTATTACTACGTTCAACCACAACTGAATTCTATGAGAAGAATATTCCGAGATATGATTCTGTGGATTGTTCGTTACGTTAACGATAACGAGTCCAACGTGATTCTCTTTTAAGCCGTGGAACGTGCCAGAGGAGATTTCGTTGGTATTTGCGTGATTATCGCGAGATGGAAACCATTTTCTTTCGACCTTTTTAAGAAGATCGGAGGACTTTATACCTTCCGTTTGGATTTCATAGACTCTTTCTGGTTGTGCGTGAGCTCGCCAATGAACTTGGAACCCCAGAGTTTCCGACCCATCAGAGTGTAACAAATGGCCATTACCACGATGGGAATTAGATATGTCATACTGAGAAAAAGTATATTGTAGCTGGAACAAAGAAAAAGAAAAGAACGAACGAGGAAAGAAACGAGGCTTTTTTTGTTTCGTTACCTTTCGCACGACACAGATAAAAACGTCAATTTTTAACTCTCATTCGTTTCCTACTCCATTCGTTCCATTGACTTGTATAATTCGTAGATATAAGCGTGTCACGTATATCACAACAGAAAATTCAGTTATTAATGATTACAAAAGAATAAACGTTAATCGATTTTAATTAGATTAAAACGTTCTTAAAACGAAATTCCTCAGAGGGAATTAATATATCTACTTAATTATACAAGCGCATGTTTAATATTTTTTTTTTCCTTTTTGTTTTTCTACGGCCATTTATATCGCTAATTACGAAGTATCCTCAGGTGGCTCTATAAAAATCGATGTTTTTATCGTTTATTAGAATAATTCCTTTAGCGAGAACATTTACTTACAAATATCCCGTTCTACTACTCAAATATCCTCCATCGGGCCAGGCTAGATAACAAGAGATCCTTGTTTTACCGTTTAAGTATCTGTAATGAATAATACCGAAGGTTGATTTTCTCGGTTGGTTGATATCGATTTCCAATCATTTTTACCTTTTCTGTTTGGTCGTGGAATATAACAGATTGGGACTGGCCAAGATGGACGATACTGACCATATTAAAATCAAGGTCAATATGGTTCTCTTTCGGGACATGTGCCGTTTCAAAGGGTGCATGATAGCCATATATCTGAAACGGGATAAAATGATAATTGTCAATGAATTAAAAGAAGATACTAAATTTATTTATCGCAAAGAACGTAAGAAACGTTCTAAAAAAACATTCGTATGTATATATGTATACAGAAAGAAAGTGAACGAAAAATTTATTATGGAAGCAATAAGTCAAGACACGCAGGAGAGAGAGAGAAAGAGAAAGAGAGAGACAGAGAGAGAGAGAGAGAGAGAGAGAGATAAGACATGACATGTATTTGTTTCAGTATCTAGAAATGTCAGACAAATCTAATGCATTTAACAATGTACCGAGAGAGGCTTTGAGCGATACGGTTATTTGCAACGACGTATTCGTGACATCTTCAAAGTAGCTCAAAGCTCCTTCCTTTCATACCGGAAGGATTGGTGTTAGCTTCTTGCGTCTTTGATTCTCACATTTCTCTCTCTCTCTCTCTCTCTCTCTCTCTCTCTCTCTCTCGCGCTTCTCGCTTGAAAGGAGAAAAGCTTGTAAGGAGCTTCTACTGATATCCGCGAATAACAGAGAAACGTGATATTATTCGTGATAGCTTGGATCAAAATCCAGATAGAGAATCGCTGCATGATCTGAAATATCGACGAATTCGAAATTTTTATATTCCTTGCTCATAAGTTTTTCTTCTTCTTCTTAGAAAACTTTATGAGAAATACAAGAGAAAGAGGAAGAGGAAGAAGAAAAAAAATATTTCTTTTGTTCGTTCGAATGACTGAGAGAGCGAGAGAACGAGAGAATACAACAACAGCAAAAAAAAAAGAGAGAGAGAGAAAAAAAACAAAAAGGAGAGAAAGAAGGAGGACGAAATAAATGATTAAACGTGGAGTTTGCCAGTCGTGATGCTCGAAAGGAGGCCATCTTGACGTTTTCCTTACGCGTTCGTGCTCTTTCAACTGGAAAAGCTGGCGAAGAAGGAGCTTTACTATTCTCGCAAACAGATGCTTACGAGTCTTGCGTTAATGGAATTTTTCCGTTAATCGAAACGCGTGGGAATCGCGTGTCCTCTCCTTCTTCTATCGTCTATCGACGATACGATATTTTAAATGCCTCTACGAGTAAACTGCCACGGTTAGATAACTTTAAAATATTTTTTGTAACCATGTAAAAATTCAAACGAAAACTTTTATCTAAGGAAAATAAAGACTTTGTGTGCGTGTGCGTGTATATAAGAGAGAGAGAGAGAGAGAGAGAGAGAGAGAGAAGTTTAAATGAAATTCCTTGTCGAACGAACATGAAGCACACTTTTCAATTTCTTTTCGGAAAAAAGATAGATCTTTAGCCATTTCCGTAAAATAACCTAAGCTATTTTCCTACCCTTCTAAAATTTCGTAATTCTATTTCGAATCACTGGTGAAACTTCCCTCAACTACTTCTTTGCTCAGAGAGAGAGAGAGAGAGAGAGAGAGAGAGAGAGAGAGAGAGAGAGAGAGAGAGAGAGAGAGAGAGAGAGAGAGAGAGAGAGAGAGAGAGAGAGAGAGAGAGAGAGAGAGAGAGAGAGAGAGAGAGAGAGAATTTTAAAATGGTATTTCAGCTTTTCCCACCTCTCTAAATTGCCAGGAAGAAACAACTCGGTGAATTTTCTTTGATCTTCCTAGCAAGTTCTTCTTTTGAGTTACAAGAGTCTCAAAGTATTCTTTGAGTTATACCAAGGTCTTCACATGTACGATGTTATTATAGATATGTATGTTATTATAGATATGTATATAGATATAACACTATGTTATACGTATATTATTATTGATGTAAAATAATCAAAGGAAATCGTTGTTGTCAAAGAAATTGTAGTTTACGTTGAAAGTTTTTTTCGAAGAGGTCAAAACTTAGGAATTAGAGAATAATTATAACGAAGATAACGACGGGAAAGTTTCTTTATATCTTCGATAATTTGTTTTCAGCCAATCACGAAGGAATTTCGTTTTGGTCTATCAATCATTGCCTCGTTAAAGTTTCATCTCCTTTATTCTCTGCACGCATTCATTCTGTTCCATATTATTTCCCTTTTTTCCCCTGCTTTTTTTTTTCATTTTTTCTTATTTTTATTTTTATTTTCCTCCTATCCAATAAAAACAGATAGATGAGGAAAATATAACGGGACCAAAGCGGTTGCGTTGATGCACGTATATTTTGATTAATTAATTAATAAACGATTAATTATCCTTGGAAATAATTAGGTCTTCTCTAATATAATATCATCCTACGATATTTATTTAGATGCATATGTATCTACTAGAATAACAGTAATTAGGTAGCTTCCTCAATGTCCATTATGAATTGACTTGTGTTGTATACGATCATATATTATTGAATCATCATCTATCATTGGTTCTGTTAAATTGCTATTCGATCTATGTAGTGATTCGCATTGAAATTGTTCTTTTCAATTTGTACGAAATTGAGAGATTTAACGAATCGATATTAATGACGTGGAAGAGATATCGAGTTGACGAGTACACCGATATGAAATTTCTACTTGGTAAGTTCGAGTAAGACGAAATTGTAAAGCGAATGAGATCCTGCGGTTTTGTTATCATAGTTATTCTCATTGTGTTTTGTCTCTTCTCAAAGAAGTAATAAACTTGGCGCCCCGAGTTACCACAAAACTAATCTCTCTTTCTCTCTCTTTCTCTTTCTCTTCGTATCTCTTTCTGTCGTTGACAACTATTCTTCCAACCTCTTGAATTTTACGACGACGAGTTAAAGGAACGTGCACAAAATTATGTTTACGTACATACATACATACATACATACATACATACATACATACATACATACATACATATATACATATATATATATGTACATACACACAATATATATATACATATATATACATATATATATACGTATATGTATATATACTTATGTATAAAAGAGAAAAGACGAAATTCAATTTCTCTCTTATAATGAAAACAATGCTTGCTTTTCGTTTTCATTTAATATGTGATCTAATTAACGAGGGTTTATAGATAATTTTGCTCGTGATTATGATTTTCCTTTTCTTCTGTAAATGACTCTCCTATACATAGATCTACATTGTGTAAATACATATAAAAGAGAGAAAATTAACGATACCGCAGATAAAAGAATTATTGTTTCATTAATATCATTTCTTCAAATTTTCTTAATGATACAGGTTGGTAGAGAAAATATCGAATAGATTAATTTAAAGGATCCGTTTCCATTAAGTATCGACGATTGCTCGTTCTATTGTGAAAAGCTTCGTGAACAATAGAAGATTGTAATAGCATTTGGCGATCGATCAAACGAAAAATGACGATACTTTTTTCGTATTCGAACATCGTCGATTTCGCTTGAAAGGAAGATTCATATTCTTATATTTTATTGGTATCATAAAAAAACGGATAAAAAGAATAAAAGAAAATGAAAAACTTGGAATCCGTTTTATTTCTCTCGCCTATGAAGATAATGGATGTTATTATTATTACTATATATTATTATTATTATTATTATTATTATTATTATTATTATTATTATTATTATTATTATTATTATTATTATTATTATTATTATTATTATTATTATTATTATTATTATTATTATTATTATTATTATTATTATTATTATTATTATTATTATTATTATTATTATTATTATGTTGTAAAAATGATAGGAAAACAAAGCAATTTCATAAAAAGCGTTTCACAATAAAAGCTTTGAAAAAATATTGAAAAAATTTTTTGCAAATATAATAGCAACGCTCATTTCATTAGAGATAATATTTTCTCATCGAAAGTATGTATAATATTTCGCGCATACAATATTAACTTATATTAATTATAAATATTAATCAAAGCACGCTCTCCTTATATTCATATACGTATCTATGTACGTATATCGTACAAAGTTTCTATTTATATTTCAGAATTTTTTTCACCTCTGAATGAATTCCTTTCAGAAAAGTAAAAGAAATGTAGAAAGAAAAGAAAAGAAAAAATTTATTGGACAAAAAGAAAACGTTTAACAGGAACATCTGCAGCTGGCATAGGCTATAATCCCTAATCGAGATAGTTTTGAAATTGCTTAGAAAACTGGAGTCAAGACCTTGCGAAAGTCAAGTTTCTAATAAAAATTGTTTTGATAACTTTTAATGCACATAAGAAATGATCAGAAATTCAATTTAGTTTGTATTTTCTCGGGAAGAATAGAAGTACCATTAGAGATCGCATTTTGATTTGTTAAATTTTGCTCTCTCGGTTATTTCTCTATTTGATTATTTTTCCTTTTAATTTTTTTCATCCCTCTTATTTTTCACGTCTCATTTCTCCCTTTAAGAACGTAGATCCTTGAGATGTCTACGCCAAACATCACTTATTATCTATCGTTCTTTCAAATGCTAATGCATACATGCATAGAGACACGTAGCGTCAAGATGCATAGAATTTGAATAAGAAATACAGTGATCGAATGCATCAACATTCTTGTTTGATTTTTATTTCTCCTTATATACACTGCCCGATTTTATAAAAGTCGACCTTTAAATGTTTATATTCGTTTTATTATTTTTTTTTCCAAAAGAAATTTAATAAAAACATTTCTTTTTCTAACTTAAAATTGGATCACGTAATTTCTATAAAAACGGAAAAAGACTATTATACTAATATCTTTTATTCGGTAATAATTAATATTATGTACGTATAAGAACATAAAGAACGTTCTTAATAACACGTTTTGTAAAAAATACGCGAGAGAGAAAGAGAGAGAGATAAATAGATAGATAGACGAAGCAAATAAATTTTAATATATAATTTAAAAAACACGTGAGAGAGAAAGAGAGTGAGAAGAAGATAGATAGATAGATAGACGAAGCAAATAAATTTTAATATCTAATTTTATTTTTCATTTTTATAAAATACGTACAAAACATTTTCCCAAAAATGGGAAAGCGGTCGACATGGGAGACAAGCAGAGAAAAATAGAAAAAGAGAGAAAAAGATAAAATGCGGAGCCGCAAGACACTTGATTTATGTAATACGATAAATGTAAATAAAATGTGTACGATAAATGTGAACAATTTGTGAAACATTTTTACGAACGATTAAAAAGATTTGCAAGAAAAATTTTTATTCCTATTCCAAAGAGCCGACGAATATAAAGTGTCGACTTTGGAAATCAGATCTCTCAAAGGAAAAAAGAACTTTGATTCTCGCAGATATTCCCGATCCAATCTCGTTAACTTCTCATTTAGATGTCGAAGTCGATGAAAATGACAAAAAGAAAAAAAACACAAAAAAAAGAAAAAAAGAAAAATAGTATGAGCGATGCCGATTTATTTTCATGTACGAAACAAACTTTTTGAATTGCATTGAAAAAGTTATACCTAACTTTAAAAATACGAAATCGATATTGGTAATCTTTTTTCTTTTCTTTTTTTTTTTTAAATACATGCACGACACCTTCATTCAGGAATTTGAATTAATTTCGTCGTAATATCGTATGGAACTCAATTAAGCGATAGCACGTCCCGAACAATGAAAGAGAAGATAGACACTCGAATAATAATCGATAAAATTTCATTCTCTAGGGTCTAATTTTTTTCCTTCTTTTTTTTTTATTTTTGAAAAAAAAGAGCAATCTCCATTATAACATATCTTTTTAACTAGTTTAGAAGGGTTTTCCTTATTATTTTCTATTATCTCCCATCGACGAAAATAATAAAATCAATTTTTGCAATGATCAGTCTTATTAAGTGAGACAAGCAAGTAAATTGTTATCGTCAAATGTAATGAATAAAATAAAATACAATTTAATCCGTTGCTTTTCGATTTCGGTAAATTCGATATATAAAAGAAATATTTTCCGAAAGGTCTACAGCTTATCTGAAAACGATGAGACAGCAAAGGTCTTCCTTTGCGTTAATTATCCGGCCTTAATTATAGCCCGCAAATATTATTATCAACCTTCGAAAATCTACGGATTCTCTCTCGGTTTGCGAGTTGATGTGTGAGAGAAAGAGAGAGAAAGAGAAAGAGTGAGAGAAAGAGACAGACAGACAGACAGACAGGCAGAGAGAGAGAGAGAGAGAGAGAGACAAAAAGAGAGAGAGGTAATACTGTATCCAAGGCGTTCGTATATTTAAGATTTCTATCGGATGAAGTTTCTGTACGAGACCTCCATCTTCAAGAGTATATACTTATATATGATCAAATTCTTATTTAGTTTGATTATATATATTATATTATATTATATTAATATTATATTATAATATTATAATATATATATATATATATATATATATATATATATATCTACATATTATTAAATATTTACGTAATAATAATTTTCCTTTAATTTCTCATCGAAATTTTACAATTTTCATTAAATCGTATTTAGATAAAGAGGGTATAGTCAAAAGATAGAATTAATTTTCAAAGATTTGTTTACTCATTATTTCTGATTTAATTTACTCATTATTATTGATTTAATCGGATTAATAGAGATATAAATGTAATAATTATTTTCCCCTACGTTTCTGAT
This sequence comes from Vespula vulgaris, assembly GCF_905475345.1. NCBI lineage: Eukaryota > Metazoa > Arthropoda > Insecta > Hymenoptera > Vespidae > Vespula > Vespula vulgaris. The sequence goes on along the minus strand of NC_066593.1, from coordinate 1,078,162 downwards.
CGAAAATATCAGCTCTCATTGAAAATAATTTTCGAGAAATAACGACACTGAAAAATCTAAATAAAATAAAATTTCAAAGATATACTCATTTATTATTCTATTACTCTTGCATCTTATATATTACCTGCCAAGGAAAGACAAGCTCAACGATGATAAAGGTAACCGGAGTATATTGCGAGAGGATTTGTTTCTTTTACCTGAATACGTCAACAAAAAATCTTAACTTCCTTTTCTTTTTCTCTTTTTTTTTTCTCTCTTCTTCCTCTTTCTCTCTTTCTTTTTCTTATTCTTTTTCTTTTCCATAAGACATGTAACTCCGTTTTATCCTGGCTTAACGCGTTCACGACAATGTTAAATCATCGGATATCTAAGCTTCTCTCGTCTTTTTTTTTTTTTCTTTTTGCAAGACTGACTTCGAAGAAAATTTCGAAGAGTACAATAAAATCTCCCGACGTACGACAATTTTTCCTCTCTCTTTCCAAGAAAAAAAAAAAAAAAAGAAAACATCTACAAAGTTACATCTGTATATATTTTTAGATTTCTCGTTCGTTCGTTCTTACTTTCGTAAGTTTCATCCTTTAAGACAAAAAATTGCTGATCCAATCGTTAGGGAAAGAAGAAAACTTGTAAAAGTTCTATTTGTAAAACTTGTAAAAGTTGAACATTTTTCTTTGTAGAAGGTCTGAATAGATAGAATCGTATTGATAAGTATTTTTGGTAAAAGATCGATTTTGTGAAAAATAGAAAAGAAAGAAAGAAAGAAAAGAAGAAAAACGAAAGAAAGAATGAATGAATGAATGAATGAATGAGCGAATGAATGAATGAATGAACGAACGAAAGGAAAAAAGTGATGAAATGGAAAGGAACGAAACTTCTGATCGTTGTTTTATTTAAATTTATGTAAGATACGTAGCCGTTTTCGAATCTTGAGAGACTCCTTGCATATTTAAAGAATGTCGAAGGGATTCGTCGTAAATGTTAACGTCTTTTTTTCTCTCCCTAATCTCTCACCCATCTCCACCCCCTTTACTCACCCACCTCTCAAAAATTACGATACGATTATATCCTTCCTTTTCCATCTTTTTTCCGATTGATCGAATAAACTGAATCGAAGAATTTTTTATTTTTTTTATTCTTTTTTATTTTTCCACACGAATAAGCACACGATCGATATAAAAGAAAATAAGTTTGAAAGTTGACTCGACATCGGATCGAGTTCCTCCGTGATTTTGATTGAAGCGATGATGAATGGATTTTCTCTTTTTTTTTTTTCTTTTCTTTTTCTTTAAAAAATTTTATCCTAAAAAAAGAAAAATGACATAGACCATGTCGAAGCAATCGTCGAACGGAAATATTTCGCATAAATACTTTTTCAAGATGACTCGGTTGGACGATCTGTAGAGCTTTATTCACATCTACTCGAATTTCTATCACGATCTCGAACAGAGTTACACACGTAACAAATCGATTCTTTCTATCGTACGTATACGAGTACTTTAAGTAAATACGCGTATTCCATATCAATAGAGGACAATGAAACTATAAATAAATTGAGAAAATAAATACATCATGCATCCCATTTATATTCTTTCAACTTATTTTTATTTTCTTTTGGATTTCCCTCTGCGATGAAACTTTGGAAAGTTTATTCTAAACTTCGATCACTTGTAAAAGTCATTAATTACAATATTATATTTAACTCTTAAGTGATCTCATGAATAAATAATTTTTTTACAAGTTACATCGAAAAACTTCTTTACGATATATTTCGTAATCACGACAAACTATAATATTATGATTGTTAAAACTATATTTCTCTTATGTTCCATTTAAGTCAAATAATAATTCGATAAAATTTGTTCACTTGAAAATTACTTTAAATCGTATTAATTATCAAAATAAACTTTGCGTTGCACAATGAAGATCGAAGTTTCTTCCAAGTTATACGAGAGGAGCGTAAAATATTATGGAGAATAATTTGTAATTAATAATTTGATAAATATTAAGATAATCGTTAAACCGACGACGGGGTATTAGTTATTAATTTCTACCAGGTATACTATTTTTATATCTAATTTATATTTTTATATAAATTTTTATTTTATATCAATATACTACTAACGAAATATTCTATTTAACGATCATCCAATATTGTTTATCGCTAGGTAATTTAATATGTAAAAAATTTATTGTAGTATAATATGTAAATAAAAGATATATATAAAGTGTAAGAAAAAAAAAAAAAGAAAAATAATAGAACATACCTGTCGAAGGATATAACCACCAGTGTAAAGACACTCGACGCAACAGTCACGTGAGCGACGAAGTTATTGATAGTACAGTAGATAGCACCGAAGGGCCAACTAGAGTTAAGGAGGAAAATAAAATTGAAGGCGCAGTTAAGTAACGACATCATCAGATCTGCCAAGGAGAGATTCACTAAGAAATAGTTGGTAACAGTACGCATCCGACGATGTGCTGTAAAAAAGAAAAAAATATATATATATAAAATAATCCTTTGAAGGAGATTAATCTTTTTAAAGACTTTCACCAGTGAAAGCATCTCGTAAAAATAAAAAATAAAAATAAAAAAAAATTCTTGGAAGGTTAGAAGAGTCAATTGCTGAAGTTTCGAAGAAGATTTCACTCAAAGTCCAAACTTTATAGACGTCCGTTAGATGCCAAATTATCTCAATTAGATCCTTAAAATTTGTTTGATCTAAAACTCGAACGTGAATAAACATACATAGGTAGATCGATTGTCAGACCGAAAACTACCTTAAAATTTGCCTTCGATTAAATTTGATTTACTTTCGAATTTGTAATGGTAACGTTATCATAATTGCAAAATGATGCTTTCACTGGAATTACTCGTTGGATTTGTTGAGTATTTCGAAAGTAAATCGAAGTATCTACCGACCTGTCTACCTACCTACCTACTTTAGCATTATCGTTTCAATTTCCTTATGCAAATGGTTTAAAGCGTACAAATGATTTAAAGAAATCAGAAGCAAGCATTTCCAATGAAATTTTTTATAATAAATAAATTTACATATATATATGTTTTTTTTTCACAACCAACGATCTTAATTTTTTCATAAACTATTATTTTAATTTTATGATTTATATAAAGATATTTGTAATAGCGATAAGGATAATAATAAATAAAATGGAAAAAATGAATTTGTTACGTTCGAGATAAAGGAAGGATAGTTGAATATTCATAAAATGTACTTGAACGCATCTGGTTGGCACAGTTTGAAGCATCGTCCATGACAACAATGAAATTTTAATATTTCCCTCTATTCTCCCACCCTTATACACGAAAAACAAATTTAAATAGCTCGAAAAAAAATGTCTTTATACATTTCTTATTTTACCTCTTTCTCTTATTGTTAAAGTCGTCTCGATAATTTCTTTTTTCTTTTTCCAAATGAAATTATCAAAATCATAAATGTAAATGTAATTATCTCAAAATATCTAGTATATGCAAATTCGCGACACCTTTGAAATAGTATACTCAAGGGATATTGTTTATATATTATTTTAGAAAATATATTTATAAGTTTTATAAATTGACAAGGATGGTCCAGAGTCACGATAAGTATTCTAACATTACTAAATATTTTTACGCGTCCTCGCGAAAGCAATTTTGAGTGCCCATTAAATTCTTCCACCGATAAAATAAACAAGTTCCCTCCGTGTTGACTCAGCTTTTACGCAGGTACCAAGCTTATAATAAATGTGTTCGTAATGCGAAAAATTTGCTGTTCTTAGTGGAAAATGTGTCGTGGAAAAAAAGAAGAAGAAAAAAATGCAAAAAAAAAAAAAAAAAAGAAAAAAGAAAAAGAAAAATAAATGAATAAATAAAAAAGTGTATAAAAAGAAATAAATTTCTCTAATATAAGTTGTCTATTGTAAATACGTATCTCTCACTTTGTCTATACTTAGGCAAACGTTATTAGTTCCGAAGATCGATCGTATTCTCGTCGCTCTAACTCAACAGCAACCTTTAATAATACTCGCTTTTCATCGAGTCGATAGTTGAACGAAAAACATATTTATCAAACTCTCAGCTCTTTCTTAAACGTCTTGTATCGACGATCAGATTTCTCTGTCTCCTTATTTATCGCTTAACTTGCAAAAAATAACAAGGATTTTTCACTAGGAAGAAAAAAGAGAAAGAAAGAAATAGAGAGAGAGAGAGAGAGAGAGAGAGAGAAAATGTGAACAAATTTATAAGAGAAATTTATAAATCAAAAGGGAAAACATTTTTATTTCAATACGTAAACTTGTTTCCGTAATACAATGATGTAATCATAATGAGAAAGATCATTTTAAATGTTAGATAAACTTTTAACAACAGCCCGTTTTCATTTGTCCTAAAATATGAGAAAAGTTTTAACGAAAGTGGTAGAGAAAAAGGCAGAATGCCCTTTACCGACACGTGTCACCTCATTGAATTTGCGGTAGCCCTCGAGGGGACAAAAATCACGGAAGTAAAAAAAATTCAGTCTATAAAAAAGGGGAAGGATTTCTCAAGGATCATAGATATAGCTTTTCTCTTTCGTGGACTTGCAAAAGTTTTTATTACTCTTATCCGTTGTTACTTGTGATAGTGCATTCCTTTCCATTTCATACTTGTGAATAGTGTCATTGAAAATATGTTACCTGTTGTCAGAGTTCATTTTATCGAATTATTAACATTCACAGACGGCATTGATGGTATTTATAAAGTAAAGCCTCTTTCTCCCACTCATCAAACATGTAATAAATATCGACGAGAAAAAACATGTTTGTTTCTCTCTCTCTCTCTCTCTCTCTCTCTCTCTCTCTCTCTCCTTTTTTTTCTTTTTTTTTTTTATATATATACATATTTTTTCCCTTCACTCGCAAGAAGATCGATAGCGAAACGTGCAATCATGATATTCATACATACAACTTTTTTTTCCAGCCTGTCACGTTAAAACACTCGTTTTTTTACAGATAGAAAGGTTGTCTTTAGACAAACACACGCACGTACATACATATATATATATATATATATATATATATATATATATATATATATATGAATGTATGTACATACGTCTGATATAAAAGTTTAATCATCCAACATTTTTCAATGGGAAGCCAAAGATTAGTTTAATTTCTGGCAAAACATTAGGGTGGAAATTTCGTATTTAACGAGTTGTAAGGGTAAAGACTTCACAGGGGAATATATTTTCACAGGGTTGATAAACGAATATGTTCTATTTTTCTTTTCTAATTAAATTTTACCGTTTCAAACTGATAGACTTAAATGCCTTGAAATATTTTCTTCGGCAAATTTATGATGAAAAAGAGAGATCAATCAGAGATAGAGATAGAGAGATAGAGATAGAAAAAAAAGAAAATCCGGAAAATATTTTATTCGATATTACGAAAATGATTCAATATTTTTCTATGACATGCTAATAAATTTTCAACTTCTACTGATTTTATGCGAGAGTGAGAGAGAAAGAGAAAGAGAGAGAAAGAGAGAGAGAAAGAGAAAAGAAAAAAAAGAAAGAAAAAGAAAAAAGAGGAAAAAAAAACTGATTGGACTTTAGAACGATTTACTTTTGGAAGAAGTTAGATTCGTCCACTCTTTCTTGAAGATTCTTTTATGGGAAAAACCTTTCCCAACACTGAAAGTGGATAAACATTGGCATGGTCACGTTCGACTTTTTCGACCGTACAAAATCACGTAGCTAGCTACTAGAAACTTGTCTATCCATCCTCGTGACATATCTTGCAGCTTTCAAAGTAATAGGAGACCATTACAAAAAAAAGAAGAAAAAAAAAAATTTCATCTAGATTGGTAGTTGTTCGAAAGAATCGAACAAATCGAGACAATCTCAAATTTGTTCCCCGTCGAAAGTTAGAACTTTATCATGTTTGAAGTGGAATTCTCTTTCGATTCTTTTATCTTTTTATTTCTCTTTCTCTTTGTTTTTTTTTTTCTTTTTCTTTTTTTTTTGTTTTGTTTTCTTGTTTCCCTTCACAGATACCTATATAGATCTTTATTCAGGGCAATTGAATTTTTTTATCTTTTTTTTTTTTTTTATGATAGACACAACTTTTCTTCTCACCACGTTTTTTTCTTTCCTCTTGTTTATATGTCATATCGTTTGTTTTATATACTTGGGATTTTTATCGAACGATGGGAAACATAAAAAACATTGGTTTTGTTAAAATGAAATATATGTGGGATACCCTTTTATCCATAACTGTGTCTTTCTAAGTATATCATGGTAGAGAAAAAGGAGTATCGTTATGACGGTAATAAATATATGCTCCAGGAAAAGAAAATCCTTGAAAGACGTAAATCATTCTGTAACGTGATATCTTTCTTTACGTATTCCCGATCGATTACACGATCTCCATATATTTTTCCTTTACCTATATGTATATATGTATATATCTCTTCACTGCAAATCACTTCACATGGATGTAAAGATAATTGGTTCGTTTTCGGGACGACGAAAAAACGAGAAAAGAAAAAAAAATGGAAAAGGAAAGAAAAAAAAAAAAGAAAAAGTCAAGATTGACATAAAGAAGAAGATATAGATATTTGTATACTCGAGAGTCTCGTTAGAAATATGTTATCCATCTCGAAAAGATATACAATAGGATATTTTCACCGGCAGATTACTTCATAGTAACGTCGCGAATATTGATCTAATTTGAAGTTGTCGCGATAGTACCATTTTCTTATTATTCAGTAATCGTCTACGTGCTCGTACGAATACCTTTCGTAAATATCTATACCTTTCGTAAGTCGACTTTCTCGTTAGCGTATAAACGTATAAATAGAATAGTTTCTCTGTTGATAATAAAGACCGATAAAGGCGAGATCATATTGAAGAAATTATAGTATAAGTGAAGTAAGTAAACGAACTTTGTTTTAACGATAATAAAATCGCGGGTAGTTTCGAGAAATTTTAATAAACGAATTATCTGAACGATATTTGATAAATATCGAAATAGAATGTATATCGGAGTCGAATTTAGAATTTCTAACGATCATTTGACAACGTAGGAGATAAAAAAAAATGTTATCGTTATACTTGGTTTATCTCATCGAACGATATAAGAGGAAAAGTTGGAATGTGATTCTTAACTTCGATGTTAAAAATTACGATAAATATTAAATATAAATTTGAAGATACATTTCCTTACCAAGTACTATCCACATGACGATTATATTTCCACCGGTTGCAACTAGTAAGATGATCGCGTATATCAACGACCATGTGAGTTTCTGCCACCAAGGTAAATCGAACGGAGGTTCTTGAACACCGTAGATGCAATCGGAAAGTGCATCGTAAAGAACATCTCTTTGCGCCGATTTCTGTATAGCTTCTTCGAAGATGATTAAAAACTCGGTATGATTTAACCTTAACAACGATGTTACATTACGTTCGAGGATCGTCGCAGTGCAATTGTATAACCGTAATTTGTTCGCGTTATTCATATTTTATCGGAGACTTATCTCAAATAATTTTCTCCAATTTTAATTGTGAGAAAAAAAATCCTGTCCAATCTCTAAATCATAACGGATAATAACTTGTTTAATCATCAGTTTTGAAAATCCGAAATTTCACGAGAACCTTGTTAAAATCGTATTAATAAGCGGATAAATATAGGTATATTTTCTTAATAATGAATATTTCCAATGTGAATTTAACGATTCAATGAACTCGAACTGATTTCATTTCATTTTCTATTAAATGTGCTAATAAAATCATGAGGTTTACGCGAGCGTAATTAAAACTTGTTAACGAGCTGAACAATTACTCTTTTTAATCGTTCACAGTTCCAAAATGTATGTTTATACGTGCTCTTCTTTTTATTTTTTATTTATTTATTTTTTCTTTCTTTTTCTCCCTTTTGCTTTTTTTTCTTTTTCTTTTTATTTTCCTTTCGAATTTATTATTTTGTACGGTTGTTATTAGTTGGACAGTTTTGTTGAGTATTGTCAAGCACGCTTAGCTATAAAAAGTTCTCTTGAGATCTGAATTAAGAAAAATGCGTCCTTAAAAATTCCAAATATTTTTCTCTTGTAGTTCGTTGTCCTAAGACCCTTGTATTAAGATAACACGACGATAACGTAGAGTACCTATTTTTTTTTTATATCCAGGATCAGTTTTCAATCTTAACGTAAATCGAGTCGTGCTTCCATCTCTATTATATCAACTTTTTATTATCACGAAAATAACGTTATCTCAACGTTCGTTTGTAAATCTTTGATAAACTCGACGATTATATCTTCTCGGACGATCTTCGATGATTGGTGGTTAAACAATTTATAAAGTTGATCGAGAACGAGCACATTATTTTTACACGAGAGTAACACTAACGTGGAAAAAAAAGCAAGCTTTCTAATTAATTTAAAACACACCTAAGGCAAAAGTTTAAACATTGAGATAATCTGACAGAAGGAACATCGTCCCACTTCTACTTTCGACATTCAAATTTTTATCTAAAACATTCGAAACATTTACTAAAATACACTCGCGAATTCTTGTATCATGTGTCCTTTCTTTATCGAGAAATAGCAACCACCGAGCGTACACCATAATTAAAATTTCACTAAAAAAAAAGAAAGAAAGAAAATGAAAAGGTTCAAGATTATTACGATTCGATTATTCTCGAATGATTCTGATAGAGAAAAAAAAATGATCGATCATTGTAATCGATCAAAAGAAAATAAAAAAAAAACCCCCCCAGAAATCGTTTTTTCCTTTCCTTTTATTTTCTTTTTTATTTTTTTATTTTTTTTTTCTAACTCGATCAGCACGAATTTCAAATAGATTTTTTTATTGCTCGATCGAAGAAACACTTTTCCTTTTTAAATTGATGCCACGAGATAGACAATGTCGAAGTTGAAACCAAGAGATTTCGTTGGGTACCGTTCTCACGAACCTCGTCGGAGATACTGAAGCCTTGAAAAGCATGTTCATTCAAAGATGCGTGCGCAATGGCGTGCTACCATCGCTACTCCTCGCTACCTCTTCCTCCTTCTTCACCCTCTTTACAAAATCTTTCAAAGAATTCTCTTTCAATAGGAAAACTGAAGTATGCGATTAGATATACGAGCAACGTGATATATAATAGGCTAATAACTACCGAAAACTTTTGTAAATCTATTAAAATATTTTGAAAATGTTCAACAATCGTACAAAAAGAAAAAAAAGAAAAAGAAGAAATATGGAAAATTGTCGGTATAATCTTTTAAAAGTCGCTAATTTTTTTTTTTTTTTTTCAACATTCTCGAGCGATTTCTTTTTCATGTACCTTTTTCTTCTCCTTTTCTTTTTTTTTTCTTTTTTTTTTCTTCTCATTCCTCTTTCCATGGAAACTTTGGTCGGGCTCGCGTAACATTAGCGAACAGTATGATTTTCAAAATACTTTTCTCGGCATGAGAATGGCTGAAAATGAGTTTCCATGCTCTTGAAAAAAGGGATGAATACAGGTAGAGATATGCTACTTTTTATAAAATGAGATATCTTCCTGTTTTTTCCTTCTATATTATAAAATTTTATACTGATTTTAAATAACTGATATTCGATGTTAATGTTGAATCAAGGAAATAGAATACAATGGAAATTTGTGAGCATTTTTAACTTTTAAATAGAGTTTCGAAGATAAATTGCTGAATTTTTTAAAGCTGGCTAGAATCGACAATAAGCAGGAAAGTAAAAAGGTTAAAAGGATAGAAAAGGCTAACACGTAGGTCATGCTTTTAAAGGGAAACGCGCGGACGCATAAATGTTGAATAAATCTGTGACGTATGCACATAAGCTCGCGAAACATGCGAATAGAAATGGATGCAATATGAAATTTGAATGAGAGAGATTAAATTCTATCGATCAGTTTAATTTGTATTTAGGTTTTTCTCTTTCCTCTTTTTTTTTTTGTTTCATTTCTTTTTTTTTTCTTTCTTTATTTACTGCTTACCAATATTTTCCATTACAGATATAAATATTTTAAAGTAATCTTTCAATCCCATTTTTTAGATCCAAATCTTTTACTTATACGTTATTTATTTAAATATAAAACGTGCACATTTGCATTCAGAGAAGTTTGATAAGCTATCGGAAATTGAATAAATTCATTCAGGAAAATAGAGATGAAGAAGTAAAACTTTTGAATTTCCCACATTTTACTCGACCAATCAGAAATCGTCATGTCAGCGGCTACATCTAGATGTCTCTAGTTTCGTCTCGAAGCGAAATCGCTTGTTTCTCGCTGCGCACAAGTCTACGAGATTTGCGTGAAGAATTATTTATCAAAATGAAAGTTAAAAATAAAACAAACACTTTAAGAGATACAGCACTTATAAAAGCGGTGAAAAATAAAACGAGAGCTTCAAAAAATTCAGGAGAATCGACCCTACGAAAAGCTGTAAAAAACGTTAAAGAAGTACTTGAGGTTAAGTGTCACGTGTTTACACGAATTACGGTTCCCCCAATAATTTCTTTAATATCAATGCAAATATATTCTTGATTTTACGTGCTATTACAGAAAAAACAGATTGAAAACAGGTTAACCAAAAATAATCTGAAAGAATCTTTTACTGTGAAAGCTGCGAAAAAGAAATGGGAATTTAAGTCGAGTAGAGGACTTATATATCTTGGCCATATACCACATGGATTCTTCGAGGAACAAATGAAAGATTACTTTTCACAATTTGGTAGAGTTACCAAAGTTAGACTCGTAAGATCTAGTAAGGTACATATTTTTTATACATACATTTTCATTTCTTTTATGTATATAAAGATATATGTTACTTAATTATGTCTATTACGTTCTTCCTAATTTCTTGTAGACTGGTATTAGTCGCGGTTATGGTTACGTCGAATTCCAACATCCTGATGTAGCTAAGATAGCGGCCGAAACGATGAATAATTATTTAATGTGCGGTAGATTATTAAAAGGTATTATGCATAGATTTATATCGATTTAGAACAAAGAAAAATTTAAGATTACTATATCTTATATGACAATTTGTAGCCACGTATATACCACCAGAGAAACAGCACATAGGCTTCTTCGCTGGAAAAAATTGGACAAAGACGAAGTATCCAAAACTTATAAATAGAAGAAAGATAACGACTATCAGAAATTCTATTATAAGCGACGACAAGCACAAGCAATATAAAAAAAAGAATTTAAGAAATCTGACAAAATTGGAGGAGAAATTAAAAGAGAAAGGTATTAATTTGAAATTCGATTCGATTGTTTCTCCTGACGAGCAAGTGAAAGAAACGAAATAGAATAATATACTAACTCGTTAATGTGATTTTTATCAAGCATTTTCTTTTTTTGTTCCACCTGTGGAACAAGTTGAAACTTCAAATATTTAAACTGTATCAATAGACAATATGTTTTAGATAATGTACAAATTTTGGAAACATTTACATAGCATAGTACGAGTAAATAATTAATATTAACTATTATGTACAATCACATATGTTTATGTTCGAATATCAAGCGTATTAAGATACAGCATTTCGTTCCCGTAGATTGACTGTATTTCCTTTAGTTCTCTTCCATTTCATGCGTCTATTTTGAAACCATACTTTGACCTATAAAAATAGACAGCGTTTTATCTGTAATTTTTTTTTTATATATATTGGCATATCGAACATCTAAAAACAAACATTTATTATCGAGTATAATTCTTACTTGACGTTCGGTTAAATCCAATGCAACGGCGATCTCGTATCGGCGCAAACGCGTCAGATAATTGCTGTGCGCAAATTCGCACTCCAAATGACGGACCTGTTGCTTCGTGAAAGCTGTCCTTTCTTTGCGTGGTTTATCGATTGTATTATTATTTATTTTTCTTGTTTTTTCTACGATAAAAAATTAGTAAACAGATTAATAATCGAAGTAACGTTTCAATAAATTCGACTGTAATATTAAAAAATATTTTTTTTTTCCTTTACGCAAATAAAAGATGTACATATGAAATAAAGTATAAAAACAAGAAAAAAAAATATGTATGTTTGTATATATATATCTGATTGGTCAAGTAGAATCGAGTCATTCCTTAAAGCGAGCGATTTTCTTGCCACTTCGCGGAACTACAAGAGAATTTCACCGCGAGTCGACCTTTTTGTCGTCTTATGCTGCGTGCTGATGAAAATAGCCGCATATTCGATGCGTCATTGCACGAGTAGTACGCCGTGCCGACTGATAAACCCTTGTGTGATGTTGATGCCGCTTCTAAAACGTGAAACTTAATTGAATCGCGTCCGAGTTTAGAGAAATATCTAAATCGCCGCTTAGAATTCCGGTATGTTAGCATGACGAAGGATCTTTAGAGCTTTTTTCCTACATTTTTTCTTATCCTTCTTTTTGTCTCTAAGTCCGACTACTTTAATTACCGGCTGACGTAAATCGTTGAAATTCGTTGATAACGACTACGAGGACAAAAACGTTTGAAAGCTAACGAAACGCATAATTCGATCTTCAAAAGACAATGAGGATAAAATTCAGAAAATTCACGATCTTTCTTTCAATAACATCCATGATTAATTACGTCATTGATAAAGCCAGACGATATTTATCTAGGTCAACAATGTCAAAATTACCTTTTTAATCGAATGGAACAAAACGGACGATTCTAATTTCTCGGTTCGGTAATTCTCATTAAATTTTCTATATGTTCCACGAATTTAATTTATTACTCTCGTTTACTACATGCTAGTTCTATGAAAAATGACGGCATTTAAAGTTCAAATCTGAACAGAGCAAATAAAGTTTATCCTCGAGGAGGAATTTTTTCCAATTTTTTACTATATTTTTTGATCGTCCAATCTTTCCTTTTACGTTAGTATATCACAAAGTGGATACTTCATTTCTATGCATGCGAATGGTCGCGATTACGTGGTAGTAAAGTCGAAGTAAGGGCCGACAATTAGGCACGTTTCTTACGTAAGATCATGCGGGTTAATGAGTACCGATGCTGATATAACTTGCTCATAAATATTTAGGCTACACTGGGTCCGTTACAGCCGCATCGGCGACGGCGAAGCTATAAACGCGGTTAATGCAAACGGATTATCAACAAGCAAATGTCGTTGGAATGCGAAAGCCCCTCGTAAAAATCTCTCGTTTTTATGTCCCTTCGATCGAGAACTTGTTTCTTTTCCTTCCTGAGAAAGATCGACAAAAGAAAATAAACGATTTCGACTCTTTATTGAACGATTTAATCGATCATTTAATTAGTACGTATTCGTACTTTTAAATTCGAAGCAATATTTTTTTTTTCCTTTTGTAAAAACATGAGAGAAAGAGAGAAAAGAGAGCTCATATATTTATATATATGTATATATAAATAAAGTAAAATAATAAGTAAAATAAAATTAAAAACAAAAAAGTTCATATATTTTTATTTATATATATATATATAAATAAATAAAAATATATGCTCTATTTCTATTTATATTTTATATATATATATATATATATATGTACGTATATATATATAAACTCACCGTGATCGACAGAAGACGGTTCTTCCTCGTAAGAAAAGTTAGCAAGATCGAGTTGAGATTGAGCCGTCGGCCAAGTTTGAAACTTTGCGTCTCGTCGTTCAGATTCGACAAGATTATTCTGTAAATTACTTTGAAAGTGTAAGATTTCACCCGCACGAATGACCGTGGCCGTGGTAGTCACTTGATTGTCGATGTTTTTCTCGCCAAAAAAATCTCGAGAGGGATCACTCATCGGATCGTCTCGATCGCTTCGTTGATAATATTGACCCCACCTTTGCAGAAAATATTGAACGTCAAACATTCTAATTTGGCATTAGATAATTCTAATCGTTCGTTTCTAATCTCATTATAAAACATACATACATACATACGTACGTACGTACGTACATATTTATATGAGTGTTATAAAATAAAAAATGAAAAAAGCAAAAAATCAATAAAGAAGAGAAATATAATAATAATCGATTGATAATAGTCAACTTATATATAGAAATGTCTTTTACAATGTATATACCTGTAAAGACGATAATTCTGATTGGCATCCGTGTTCTGCGAGTAACTGCTTGTGGCATTATACGGAGCAAGAAGCTGACCCATTTCTCTTGAGGTGCTAACAATGCTCGAGGAACTGGAAGATCTGTTCCAGTACTTGTGATTCCAGAACGTTTCGCAATTTGTTCCGAGTCGTAAGTTTTCTCGATCGAAGTAAGAAGATTCGAAAATCTCATCCGATAAGCGTTGATTCGAATTAACGTTGTCCGTCCAAGATTCCATCTTTAAGGATCGTAAAGATGGAAGAAGATTCTTTTTTCCTCTTTTTTTTTTCTCTCTATCCCTTTATGATTATCTCTTCAAACAAACAAAAAACAAAAAAAAAACAGAGAGAAGAAGAAGAAAAAAAAAAACGAATAATATTCCTCACGATTGCACTTTTCACGAATATCGATATGTGTACGAAGCTCGTATTCTATTTTCTTTTCTTTTCTTTTCTATTATCTAGATAATAAAATTAACGAGTGAACGAATAAATAAAGATGTTAATTAACGCGCTTGGATTTTAGAGTCGTCGTGCGTATTGTCTTAGAAGCAACTTGGAAATGTCAAAGAAACGCATCCGTAGTGGAATATCTTGAAAGCGAAACGTTAAGACAAGGAGAAGAAGGCTAGGGTGGACGTAGGCGAGATATGAGAAACGCGTTGCATGTGGGAGGAGGGCTGGAAAGATGCTGGAAGTTATTCGTTACGGTTCTTTCGGAATAGGCCAATCATCGTTGCGTCTTACAGTACGTAGAGAAAATTAACTGGTCGAAATCTCGCGAAAGAAGAGGTATGGGCGGGACGAAAAGATTTTCATCTTCTTTTTTTTCTGCTTCCCTTTTTTTTCCCTCCCTTTCTCTCCTCACTTGCTTTCTTTCCTTTTTTCTTTCTTTCTTTTTTTTTTTATTTCTGTGTAGAAATACGAGCGTGTTTAGAAAAAAAAAAAAAAAAAAAAAGAATGAGAAAACGTGGCCGACTTTTTTCTTGCGATATTACGTTTAATTACACGGATAATCTGAAGTCTTACCTTGCCCAGGAAAATATTTTCAATTTATTAATAGATATTTTAATAGCAATCGAAGAAATTGATTACGAAATAAAACGTCGTTTATGTCGAATATTAATCGACCATGTTTATCGTATTCGACTTTCATGAGTCTTCATTCGCTTTCTGCATATTGAAAGAGAGAGAGAGAGAGACGGAGAGAGAGATAGCAGCGGTAAGTACGTAACAATTATACGTCTCTTACGTTAAATGATATATAATTAAAGATGATAAGCTTCATTAAATGACCCTTTCACGTCTTGTTATATTCGTTTTAAATATTATCGGTCCGGTGCTCTCGTAAAGAGATATAGAAGTTTAGTACGATCCCTCGTCGTTCCTTTCTCGTCCATAGGAATACATGAATATTTTTACGAAGCAATATACGTATTGTATACGTTATTATTTTGTTTTCTCCCCTTCCTTTTCTTTTTTTTTAATCTCATATCGTTACTCGTCTACCTCTCTTGCTTCTTTCTTTTTCTCCTTTCGTTTCTTTTCTTTTTTTTTATATATATATGTATATAAAACTGTTATACATACAGTTATACGTTATCTATGAAAAATAAAATAGAAACGAAAATAAAAAAGAAAACACACGAAAAGAGAAGTTAAAGAGAAAGAGACAGAGAGAGAGAGAGAGAGAGAGAGAGAGAGAGAGGAATATACCCAATATCTTTTTGCAAGAGGATGCCCAGAAAGATCCTCCCTTTTGGAATGCGAGAATGACTTCCGATCGAGAGGCATGCTCGTGTCGCGTTAAATTAGAAAGGTCTGACACGCTTTTGACGTTTCATCTCTCTTCGAGAATTTATATTGCGAAAAAAAACCGTAATGGACGATAGACGTTCTCTTTTGTATCTGCTTTCAAATGGAAACAAAAAAAAAAGAAACAAAAGAAAAGAAAAAATAGAAAGAAGAAAAAAACAAAAGATATCAAAAGGAAAGTGAAGTTCGATCGTGAATTGAATGCAAAAGAAAGAAATGAATGAATGAAATAAGGAAGGAAGAACTCGTTTACATTCATTCATAGATCGATCGGAGAAATTTCATTGATGATTTGGTCGTTAAATACGTCGGCGATCGTAGTCGTAAGTAAAATATACGAAAGAAAAGAAAAAATAAAAACAAAACAAAAAAAATGAAAGCGTAAGGGAATAAGCCACCTAAGAAAACATAGGAGAAAAGTAGGTTGGGTGTTCGAATGGGTCAGGTCCTTTTCCAAGGGTCATATACCCCCTCATTAGTCATCGGTATTGTTTAGTTTCCTTTCTCCTTACTCTCTCTCTCTCTCTCTCTCTCTCTCTCTCTCTCTCTCTCTCTCTCTCTCTTTCTCTCATTTGCACCGAACCATAAGTTCGAGAGAAAAAAAAAAGAACCTCCACCCTGTTTCTCTATCCTCATTCAAAAGTATTTCTTCTGATTTCTCGTCCTTCTTCCTCTAGCGTTTACAGGAAACGAAATTCCCTGAAATACGAGATACCTTCTTGGTCTGCTTGGCGGTGCCAAGCAGTCTGTTCAGAAAAACGTGGGTCCGACTTTAAAGAAATGTCCTTGTTTACTCGACTCTTTCGATCGCGGTCAAATATCTTTGAGAGAGCACTCGTTTCGTACTCGTAACGTCGTTAACGTCATCAATCATTTAATGTTTAATGATTTCAAATGTTAATGATATTTTGAGAGAACGTTTCATCATTCGACGAAGTCAAAGGTTCTTTAATTTTTTCTTTTTCTTTTTTGATTTTGTAAAAAAGAACAAAAAAAAAAAGAAAGAAACGTCAGTGAGGGTTTTTCTTTTTACAGCAAGTTAGTGAATCCGTCATAGATTTCATTCGATAAAGCTGTCGTCCGCTGGATAAAAAAAGATTTAATCGTACATCTCGAAAGATTCCCACGATAAAGAAATAATACACGAATATTAGTAGTAGCAATAGTAGTAGTAGCAGCAGTAGTAGTCTAGATCCGAAAGAAAGACGTCTCTGGTTTTGTCATTAACGACGAAGAAATTGTATGGTATAGCGAGAGTTTAACTAGCGAGCTTAAAGCATTACGATCGCGAAGTGTACCTTAAACGTTGCCGGAACAGCGTATTAAAGATAGATTAGACTCCCACGATTCCAGCACGATCATCTAACCGACGTTCGACGTTACCGTAGACCGTGCAGTAGTTAAATCAGTTAAATCAGTCTTTCGTGACTCAAGTCGACGTAGAGTCTAACACTCGCGTATCTTCTTTCGTTTAAAATGATAAATTCGTGTGATATTTTTCTCGTTAAAAGAGAAACAGAAAATCGATTCAAAATATTGTTCTTTGTATTGATAAGAAATAAAAATAGAAAGAGAGAGAGAGAGAGAGAGAGAGAGAGAGAGAGAGAGAGAAATAAACGAGGAGTCTTAATGAAACGATATATATCGAACTGGTAAACGTAACATGGTGTCTACAAGTGTACGGATATTTTTGGACATAGCATCTGGTTGAACGTAAACCTTTGACGTCTTGACTTCGGAAGTGGTCAGTCGTCGTTTGCTCTTGCGGAGGTTATAATCCTTGAGCCTAGAAATCCAACTTTCTTTTTTCTTTTTCCGAAGACGAATCTATCAGCCAACGATTTCCTATGGCAAATCATACGACGGGATCACCAGGTAGTTTCTTTCTTTCTTCTTCTCTTTCTTCTTATTTTTCCTTTTATTTCTCTCTTTATAAAAGCTTTTTTTCTCCTCTCCTTATAAAAGTCCGATATCTTTTCGTGGTAACTTGGCAAATTTTTAGATATCGCGGAAGTTACGTTTCAAGCTTATACAAGACAACAATTAACGAGCGAGGAACCAAGAAGATGTTATCATTTGAAAATTCGATTTATTTTAATGGCAGTAGTTTCCACAGTAATCGCTTCTCTCATTATATATTGGTTCGTTAATTCGATTCTGGTTAATCATAATGACAGTAAGCATTCTGATTCGAACGGACATCGTTCTGCTTTGAGAAAGCAAGCTCACTTCGAACTTCCTACTCAGGTTGTACCGTTGGAATATACGTAAGTATATGTGTTGGTAGCTATATATATGATAGAAGAAAGGAGATAAAACGAAATGAAGAAAATAGGCGTCTATATAAATCGTGGAAAAGTCACACCGGGAACCATTAAACCATTGATTATTTCTACAGATTGCAAATAATTCCGTTATTGGCAGAGAACAATTTTAGTATCATCGGTGACGTCAAGATTCAACTTTATTGCAAACAGCCGACGAAACACATACGGCTTCATTCTCGTAAATTAAATATAAAGAACGTCAAGATCACGAACATTCGTCCCGGAAACAAGCCGTACATTATCGAGAATTACAAGTTAATTTCGGGCGATGATTTTCTCGATATTTTTCTCTTACAACTTTTGATTAAAAATCAAAGTTACGTGCTGAGAATTAATTACACTGCTGATTTGAACGAAGAACCGATCGGATTGTTTCGTAGCAAGTACAGAAACAAGATCTCTAATGTTACAAGGTTAGTGACAACGTTATTAGAAAATTAATACTTCGAAAGAAAAGAAAGTAGAGAGAAAAGAAGTAAAGAGAAATAAGAAAAGAGAAAGAAAAAGAAAGATAATAAATGGCAAGTGTGCAATGTGCAATTTTTCCGTCGATTTCTCGGTTATTTCAGATGGATAGCCGTATCGAATTTTTTTCCTGATTTCGCTCGAAGAGCTTTCCCGTGCTTCGATGAGCCGTCGATTAAGACTCCTTTTCGAATCTCGATTGGTCGAAAGACCGACATGCGGACTCACTCAAATTCAATACTTATTGCTACCGAGAAAATGTAAGTTTGCACTCAATCCTTAACGTATTTACTGTAATTCTCTATCAATTTCAAATCCCAAGGAAGAACGTTTTAAAGAGAAAGACAGAGATGGAAGCTTATTAAAAAAAATATATATATACGTAGTTATTGATTAAATTTAGCATGTAATACGTACTCTTATGATTTCATAGTCACAATATATCAGATTATGTGTGGGATCATTACAATAAAACGCCACCAATGTCGACGTACCTGGTCGCTTTCATGGTGACTGACTTCCAAAGTTATCAGATCAACGTTACCGACCGGCCATTTCATAATGTGTTCGCAAGAAAAGACGTGCAAAATGATACCATGTATATTGGAAATTTAATACCTCGGATAGTCCGGCTCATGCAAAATTTAACGGGATTCCATTACGACTTGGACAAGCTCGACATGATAGCGGTACCAAGTTTGGCATATTCAGCGATGGAAAATTGGGGTCTCATTACGTTTCGGTATATTCACGTGTATATATAATGTATGTGTGTATGAGTACGCGCGCGCGCATATATATATATATATATATATATACGTACGTACGTACATACATATGCATGTATGCACATATACGAGGGAATAATGTATAGGATGTTACAAAATCTATGAAATCAAATTGATAATACTCCTCTTGAATATTGAATTTTGAAAAGAAAAAGAAAAAATTGCGATGAAAATAATTGATCGATATAAAATAATCGTCAAAGTTTATCAAGGATTTTCTTTTAAGAGAATCGCCATTTATTGCTCTCGTCGATCTCGTCGACGTCATTTTCGTAACAACCTGTACAATTTACCTGTAGAAGTTTGTAAAATCTTATCCTCGTTAATACTTGTTCTCAGTCATGATCGAAAGAGTTATTAAGTAAAAAGATATTTTCATGGTCGTTGAAAATAATAAAGAAGAGGACGAATACGTCGGGTTTGGCACGTCAAATAATAATATAAGACGTTCTGATTGCAGGGAGAACAACATACTCGTGCGAAATAAAAAGCAACATCTCGATAGCAAGCTAAGATCCGCGATTATAGCGTCGCATGCGGTGGCACATCAATGGTTCGGTAATTTAGTGACGCCAAAATGGTGGTCGAATGTATGGCTAAAAGAAGGCTTTTCTTCTTTCTTCGGTATCAAGACTTTGAGCATGGTGAGAACGATCATTTTCGTTATTATTTTATCTCGTTTTTTTTTTCACTTCCTTTTATTTATTTATTTTCTTCTTTTTGTTCTCTTTTCTTTAATTTCCATTGCGGTTACAACTTTCAGATCGAATCGTCTTGGAGTATAGAGGATATTATGGCGGCGCAATATCGTGAAATGTTTGAAAGAGAAGCGAAGGAAAAGGCGTACCCGTTGTATCTCAATTTAAGTTTAAAAAGACCACTTGGAGATATATTCGATTCGACGCCATATGTAAAGGGCAATTGTCTCGTCAATATGATATTTCATTTTCTTGGCGAATCGATTTTTTTTTCATCGATCAAAAGATACATCAACGTTTATCGTTACGGTGCAGCCGATGAGGGAGATCTTTGGGATGTATTTCAAGAGGAAATAAAGTCGACGTTGTCTAAGGAATTATCTATGAGAAATATTATGAAAAATTGGACCGATCATGCCGGATTTCCGGTCGTTCACGTACTCAGAAATAACGATACCGGCCTTGTCGAACTAACACAGGTCTCAATTAAACAAAAATAAAAAGATAAACAAAATGAAAATAAAAAAAAAACAAAAATTACCAATTACTCTTTTTCTATCCGTCGAGTATAGAAAATTTTGTAACGATCAAAGTAACGATAAAGAATCGATGCTGTTTTTAGGAGAGATTTTATAGGGACGGTTTAAACCCTCGTGGTACGAGCGAGGAATTATGGTGCATCCCTTTAACGTGGACAATCGAAAGTGATCAGCGATTCGATGGGACGTTGCCGAAGGCATGGATGCTTGAAAGACGCATGGTGATTAATGATACTGGCTTGAGTGAAGCAATTTTCAATAATCAATGGATTCTCTTTAATATCAACCAAACAGGTCACAATGTAGTATAATATAATCTCGTATAAGGACGAAATAAAAAAAAGAGAGAAAGAGAGAGAGAGAGAGAGAGAGAAAAAAGATATTTAACGTTAACGAGCCCGTACAGTTCAATATTCTCTTTTTATATATCTTTTCACAGGATTGTACCGAGTGAATTACGACGTAGAAAATTGGAGACTTTTAACGAATCGATTCGATATCCTTCCCGAAAGGACAAAGCTCCAGATCCTGAACGATGCCTTCGCTATGTTCAATGCAGGATTACTCGATCAAGCTTTCCTCTGGAAGATTCTTCTTAAATTCAACATTGATACCGAGGAAACTGTGTGGTTGTCAGTTAAGACTGCTCTCGAATATATCGAATATCGTCTTTGGGATTCTCACGTTTTCGAGGTAAATACTTCTCTCTCGTTCGTTTTATTATTAAAAAGAAAAATTAAAAAAAAAAAAAAAAAAAAAAAAAAAAAAGAAAGTAGATAGAAGAAAGAAACGAACAGACGTGAAAAGAAAAATGATAACAAATGAAAGAATAAAATAAAGTAAAACAAAGTGAAGCGAAGGAAATAAATAAACAAACAAATAAATACAAAAGCGTGTAAATTGCATAAGTGAAGTGCACGGATGTTATGTACATTATACACGTAATATCATTTCCGGCGGAATTTCAATGTGCCAAGATATTTTCATGCGAAACTAGCTAAAAAGCTTTTGTTCTATTTTTCTTTTAGTTTTTCTTTCTTTCTCTTTTTCATCCATACGAGAATGTTATTTCAATCTCTCTTGGTATTACTTTATGTCTTTAAAAAACAAGTACGTTTATACGAACGCCTTTAACTCGTCCCTATCTCCCCACCCCTCGTTCCACTCTCTCCTTTCTCCTTCCTTCTCCCTCTCTCTCTCTCTCTCTTTCTCTCTTCCCATCGAGAAAGAGTCGAACGTGTTTTCTCTCTTCCTCTCTCTTTCTCTTTCTCTCTCTCTTTCTCATTTTATTATTAATTTATGCCGCTACTACCTACGAGATAAGATATGCAAGATAGCCGATAACAGGCTTAAAGGCTTAAATCGTTTACCACGTTGTTCTGCGTTATGTCGCCTATTATGTGCAGTTAAGTCTTAAGTATAGCATCATAAAACAAGTGATTATCCCTTCGACAGGAATACAAGCGATCATCGTCCGCCGCCTGTCATTACGATTCGACGTTCAATTAGCCCTTGAAAGACTCAATCATTATTTGCACCGAAATACGAACCTTCGGGAACGCTTAATTAACCACTTTGCTACGCAACAGTTTTCTTTTCGGAGAAACTATCATTGCAAAAAGGGTCGAAAAACCGTTTACGTTTCTTTCTTTTTTTTTCTCTTTTTTAGTTTTCTTTTTTCTTTTTTCTTGTTTTTTTTTGTTTTCTTTTCCGTTCTTTATCTTTTTTTTTTATTTTCTTCTTCGTTTTGTCTCATTTCTACCCATCGAGAGAACGAGAATTTATTTACATAAATCGAATCCTACTCGACTCCTCGATTATATACCTTCGCTCGTCCAAAGAAACGACACGAAGGAATCTTTAACTCGTGTTGTTCCTTTCTTTCTCTATCTATTTATCTATCTATTTATCTATCTGTCTGTCTATCTATTTATCTATCCATCCATCTGTCTGTCTGTTTATTTGACTGCGTTTATCTCTCCTTTCTTCCACATCGATTTATTTTTGATTACTTTTTATCGATTAATATGCCTAAAACTAATCAGCATTAAAAGATTTATTCAATTGTAATAAATGTGTTTCAGTTTGTATCGTGCAAATTAGTCGACGACGTATACCTTTCAAAGGCAGAAAATTTGTTTGAGACCGATATCGAAACTTGGAGTACATTTCAATTCGAATTAACAAAATGGGCATGCTCAGTGGGACACAAAACTTGCATAAAATCCGTTTTGAATTTCGTAGACGAATTATTAAGAAACGATACCTCGATAAATATCGCGTAAATACAATTAATCGAAGATCATTTGTAAAAGAAATAACTAAAGGTTTTATTTTTATTTCTCAGAGATGATCTATCGAGGGAATTTCGTTTGTGGGCCTATTGCACGTACGTTAAATTTTCTTCGGAAGAACAATGGTCGAAGTTATTAGCGAAATATCACGAACCAAAGGAAAACGATAAATTTAGCCTCGCTTATGCTCTTGGTTGTACTCTAAATATAACTTTGATCGAACGGTAAGATTTCTAAGATATCTCTATATTTTATATATATATATATATATATATATATATATATAGACATTCATAGAAGCACATAGAAATAAAAGATATCAAAATGATAGAAGCACTTTATATATTCGAACGAAATATAAGTTAACGAACGATGTTTATAGGTATTTGTCGTCGATTTCTCTCGAAAATAAAAATTGGAAGAATAATGAAAATCAATATATCGAGATTACGCTTACGGCTATCGCGAACAATCCGAGTGCATTTAATCTAGCGATGGTCTTTATAGAACAACTCGAAAACCTTGATAAAAGTTATGGCAAGTAAGTGATCGCTAGATCCTCGATATCTATCATGAAATAACGTAAGGGCATAGAGAAATAATGTATCGTATTACTACAGCAATATGAACATTTTGCTTTACGACCCTTCTCGATATTTTTTCAGTATCGAAGATTACGATCCATTGGTTAAGATTTTTTACGGTTTCTCAACTACCATGGATCAAGAGGAGAACGCTAAATGGGTTTGTAAATTATATAAAAGATAGTTCTTAATATCGAAACGGTATCGTATTAGTAATGGTATAATTTAGATTAGTAGGATCAAGGCACATTAGATACATATTGAAGTGCAGACATACGATACTCGTGGTCTAATTTAAGAGGCACGCGAAACTTTCACGATAATTCACACTGTTACACGTTTGTTTTTTCAGCTAACACGTTTCAAAGGTTCTCGCGGTAGTAAGTACGATACACTAATCGAGACGATAATTAATGACGTCAAGTTCAACGTCGCTTGGAACCGAAGGCACAAGAACGTGGTGAGAGATTGTTCCTCGTAATTTTTTCCTTTCCCTTCCTTTCCTTTCTTTCCTTTTATTTTATATATATATATATTTCTGTTTTTTTTATCTCTTTCTTTTTTTTCCTTTTCTTCTTCTTTTAACTTCGCGATCCTAACGCGTTAACTTTTCGGCACGTATCTTCTATCTCGTTCTCTCGTGTCCGAGAGAAAGAGAAGAAAAAAATAAAAAAAGAAAAAGAAAGAAAGAAGGAGAAAAAGAAAAAGAAAAAGAAAAAGAAAAAGAAAAAGAAAAAGTTGGAGCCTTTCATAAGAATCGCATTAAACTCGAAAGGATCCTCTCGAAGATTGAACTTTCTCCGAACTCTAGACGATCGACCGGTTGAGGATCATCGCAGACGCTACGAAGGAGAGCAAGGATTGCCCGAGGAACGGAAGAAGAAATATCTAAAGATTAACTTTAACTCATAAAATAGGATTTTTTTCAAATCGATTGAAAATTTAGGAAAAACGCTTGGATCTTCGTCTATGCAACGAACGAAGCGTTCCCTATATGTAAGGGATTGATTCACGGCCAGTTATAATACCGCCAAACCAAAACCCTAATAGATTCAGGTCAATGCCACTACCGTTCTTCGAAGTCGTTCATTATGTGGGAAGAGAGGCCTCGTTCTCATGCCACACAGGTTGCAGTACCTGTGCGGCAGGCTCGAGGTAGGATTTGCCAAGAACTCGAAGATAGACCCTCGGCTCTCCCCCTGTCCTTCTCTCTCTCTCTCTCTCTCTCTCTGTCTTTCTGTCTCTTTCTCTCTTTCTCTTTCTCTCTCTCTTTCTCTCCCTCCCACCATCCTTTCGTTCCCTCTCCCTCTCCTTCGCCGCTGAAAACCTATTCACGAAACCGTCGACGATAAAACCTTTCTCTCTCGTTAATTTTGCAAAGAGACCCCACGATCCCCGTCGATAAAAATCGCTCAACTTACTCCTGTGCCCTTTTCTCTTGACCATTTTCGAAATACCCGTTGACTATGGCTTCGTTGAAATAAATTGCCTCGGAATCATTGTCTCTTCCTCCTTCTCCTCCTACTCTCCCTCCCACCACCTCATCGGAATTATGTAAAAAAGTTGCGTAAGTCTGCGTTAATAAAAAGATGTTTAGATATAATATATAGGTGTTCCAAAGTATGTACGTTGTTATCCGACGATCGAAAAGAAGCGTGAAATGTAGCTGTATGTCTAATGTAAGTAATAAAAGAAGAAAAGAAAGGGAGAAAGGAAGGAAAGGAAGAAGGGAGAAAGGTAGGAAAATGGGAAGGAAAGAAGAAAGAAAGCAAACAAGAAAGAAAGAAAGAAAAAAAAAAGAAAGAAAGAAAGAAGAGTTTAATAGTCATTGGTAAGAGATGTAGGAATAAAATGAAAAGAATAATAAAAAAGAAATGGAGTAGGGAATAGGATAAAGAAAGAAATCGAACGATCAGTACGCAGAGATTCTTTAACGAAGGCAGGACCCTTCCTGAACTTAATGATTCGGTCATTGCGATGGGTGGTAGAAGGGTGGTGGAAACGAATGGTGTGGGCCGGAGTTAGAGTAGGAGAAGTGCTGGGGGAGGCAAGCGGCAGGCAAGCAGCAGCAGCACCAGCACCAGCAGCAGCAGCAGCAGCACCAGCACCAGCAGCAGCAGCACCAGCAGCAGCAGCACCAGCACCAACAGCAGCAGCACCAGCAGCAGCAGCACCAGCAGCAGCACCACCACCAGCAACAGCAGCAGCAGGATCGGCCCGGTCAGGAAAGTAAGCTCGATCCCAGTTCGAACGGCCTCGTCTCGATCGTAACCGCTGCGTTTCGTTTTCTCTCTTTGAATGTTCGTTTACGAGGAGGACGTTCTTCTCGTTTTCGATTGTCGTTCTCGTTCTCAGTGATAAAAAGGATCATTTTTTCGAACGTCCAAGAATATTATCCAAGGACGTCTACCATCTTCGTTAGACTTCAGCTGACGGCGAAAGTCCCTTTGGCAAGCGGCTCGATGCTTCCACCCGGTAGGCCAACGTCCAAACGCAACTCGGGCTCTAGCAGCATCGAAGGCAGCAACGGCTGGCGGCCACCACCTACCACCACCACCCTTAAAAGTACGTATGTATAGACCGAAGGGTAGGAGATACGAGCGAAGCTCCAGCCCTAATTTTCTATCGAGTTCCCCCTTGTTCTCTCACCACGTGCGTGTACCTCGTTTGTTCTTTTCTCTTTCTCCTTCTCTTTTCAGAATGATTTTAACCTTTTCTTTTTTAGGCGGGTGGGAGGGATGGGGGGACGAGGGAGAAAGGGGGTGTTGCGTCCACGTCACAAGTGTGAGTAATTCGTTCGATTCGAAGTGTGAATCTTTTATTCGTCGTGAATCTTTTCTTTACTTTTTTTCCATTTCCCTTTTTTTTCTTCTTCTTCTTCTTCATCTTCTTCTCTTTTTTCTTTTTCGTTCGTCTCCTTTTCTTTTCTCATTCTTTCATTAAGAAATTCATAGAATTTCGGAATAATTCGAGTTATCTTTGTCGGACAAAGAAACTACATTTTCGGATTCTAACTCGCGTATCATCGATCAAGGACAACCTTAGCATATATTACCTTCGCGAGTGCCCTCGAAAAAAGATTTAGGATTTAACAGTCGATCGAACAGGACCGAGAGAACGTTCCTCTCGAGGTATCGCAGGGATTAGTTTTGTGAATAAAGTCGAACTGGCATTAAGGAAACAGGTATATGAGTCATCGCTTTCGATAAAATCCTTCCTGCAAAGCGGTCGAATATCGTTCAGGATAATAAGGGACAGATTTCTAACGATCTCGTTTACACACACACATACATATGTATACATATATATATATATACATATATATACACACATATACACACGTATTATATACATATATATATATGTCTGTATATGTATGTGTATATAATTCGTTGTATCTTTCGTATTCGAATTATCGCTTGTCAAATATTAATGTAAATATCGTTATACCATGAATAAGTATCTTTATAAATAATAAAATTAGAAACACGGAAGTTTAAATTGGAATTTTTAAATAAACGATACGAGGATGATGCATCGGGAAAAGGGAAGCATCGTTTGTACGGTGAAAAGTGCACGAACTAGTCGGAAGTGAACTTTCCTTGAAACGCACGTCTGACTAAGGACCGCTAATCCAGACAGATACGATCGAGACGGAAGGTGTAAAAGAAAGGTTGTACGCGTCTTCTCGACTGTCAGTTAGACATCTATGTAAGATTCCCCTCTGATCTACTCGAACTTTCTAACGTTCGTCCCATGTTTCTCGACATTAAACGAAAAGAAAAGAAAAAAGAACGATTTCAACTTATTTCTGAAACATCGATCGATCTCCTGTTTTCTTTTTTTTACTTCAATTCTCAAGTTAAATAAAATAATAATTAGAACTGTGGTAATCGTTAAGAAAAAAAAAAAAATATTTTTATCAAAGATCGAACTTATTTTGATCGATCGATCAATCGATCGATCTATCTTTGTCATTTCTAGAGATAAACGAAATAAAGTTTCAAGTTCTCTCTCTCTCTCTCTCTCTCTTTCTCTCTCACATACACATACACTCATACACATTTTCTTTCTCTCTTTCTCTACTCTCTACTCTCTCTCTCTCTCTGTCTCTCTCTATCCTTTCTCTTTTACGACGTGTGGCAATGCAAAACAATTCGATGTTTCGACTGCATTGGCGTCTCGTATTTCTCTTATACTCGCAAACGCATACGAAATTTTAGAAGCAGGACCGATCGTGAGACATACGCTTTTTCTCAAGAAGACATTTTCAGTCGTTCGTTGGTTCGTTCATACGTACGTACGTACGTTCGTACGATCGTAGGTTCGTTCGGTTAGTTTCCTCGATCGGTACTGTTAATTACGTGAACGTACAACGGTACAAAACAGCATATCGCAATCGTGACATTTCGATATTCCCACGTGAAATTTATCAAATGAAAGTTTCTTCGTATCGAAGGCGTGACGACGCTCGGGTAAAAGCCAAAAAACGAAATAAAAAAGTTCGATCGTGAAAAAGTTTATTGAGACACGATCGAATAAAAGAAAGAAAGAATGAAAGAAAAAAGGAAAGAAAGAGATTCAGCATCTTGATCGGGTCAGTGCCATTTCGAGAATTCGCTCGAGTTCGTATAGAATGAAAATATCGTAACTCGTTACTCGACAAGGTCAAGACTAAAAGGGTCGATCGATCGATGGTCAATGAAATCTTTGAAGCGTACTTTCCTCTTTCTTCTTCTTCTTTTTTCCCCTTGCTCCTTTTTTTCTTCCCTTTTTACCCTCCCTTTAAGGAGAAAAATCAACGATAAACGACGATAGACGACGTTAAGAAAAAAGAGGAAGAAGATAAACTGTCGCCGTGGAAAACTCTCTTGTGCTTATTTTAAAATTCTAAATGGAAAGATAAAAAAAGGGAGGATAGATGGATATATAAAGATGAACATATATATATATATATATATATATATATATATATATCTGTTTAGATAGTATAGATAGGATAGATAATAAAAGAAAGAGTATAGAAACGTTTTCCACATTCCTATTGCATCTTCCACGATGGCGCTTCGTCGAAGAAGAGGCTTAGCAGCTTGTAAGCCGGTACCACGACTTGGGTACCTTCGATCGCCACTTAACTTGTTTAGGAATTCGTCTTTTTTACTTTCGAACGCCGGTGAAAGAAGCGCTCGTACGCGAAACGGAGAGGGATAGATGGAAAGAAAGAAAGAAAAAGAGAGAGAGAGAGAAAGAGAGAGAGAGAGAGAAAGAGAGAAAGAGCCCGCTTCGAATCCAAAGAGAAGAAGATTGTTCTCCGATTTAGCAAAATACGATTTATGCGGACGATCGCGATCGAGATACCGTGGTCCCCGAGTTCCCGAGGAGAGCGAAGGAAGTCTTCTTCTCGACTACTACTCCTCCTTCGGAATTCCTATCGAGAGTCCGACGAATAAGAAGGTCGCGCCTGCTTTTTCGCTTTTAACGTAAAACGTTAAGATCGTAATGATAGCCAGAGAACTTCTTGGATCGGTTAGCTCTCGAAGTAAAGAGAGAGAGAGAGAGAGAAAGAACGGGTATTAAAGGTCTTCCATTATGAGATTCATCCGATGCGTTTCTCTTTCTAGGAATCCTTATGTTAAAACGTTAAGTACCTACGTCCTATCCTCAAGGATTTTTCACGAGGTATCAGAAATTCCAGAAACATCGCACGCATTATTATATAGGTGTAACTCATGTACACATAAAGTCCTAGCTTTTAAACGGATTCGTTATTTTCTCGGGTTTGGTATATCTATATATTTATAGAAAGAACGAACGGAAGAACGAAAAAACGAACGAACGAACGAACGAACGAACGAACGAACGAACGAACGAACGAACGAACGAACGGTTAGGCCGGTTGTTTTCTCCTCCCTGCCTTTCTTTCTCTCTTTCTCTTTCTTTCTCTTGCATGCGCGCGCGAGCGCACGTGCGAGATCCATTAGATCCCTTTAATGAGGCGTGAAATGGTAACCCGGCCATATCTCAACCCGTAAACGTTTACTACAATCGTTTATGTTACTACTTTCTGTGTACGCTCGTCGATATTGTGATCTACGGAGATTTATTTTGAATTTTCCTTCCCTCGTCGCGTGTATCTATCCTTTCTTTATCTCCCTCCCTCTTTTTCTCCCTCTCTCTTTCTTTTCTCTCTCTCTCTCTCTCTCTCTTTCTCTCTCTCTTCGTTATACGTATAGATATGTTAAATATACGTATCCTGGTATATATTATATTTTTATAGGTAGACACAACAGATCCCTTTCTTTTCTTTTTTTCATTTATTCCTTCGCAGAGTGGTGGCCATGGTGGTTACTACTGCCAGGATGTTTCGCCTCGTGGACAAAGTACGTCGAGGAGTACGACTCGATCAGAGTCGCCAGATGCGACGCACGCTGCGGGGATAATCATCCGGACGAGGTAAAATTTAATCAGATTCGAGAGAGAACGATATATATATATACACACATATATATATATTATGTATATATATAAGTAGATAGATAGGTAGGTAGGTAGAGAGAAAGAAAGAAAGAGGAAGAAGAGCGTTAAATTTGCTTCGATCGATTTCTTCGTCGATCAATTTCTTCCTCAACGAAACGATCGAGCAAGTGTGCAAAAATGGCCAATCCTGAGGCTGAGTAAAGGCGCGGCTAACGCAAAGAAGAGTATAACGCGAGTGTAGTACTTTGTTCGAAGCGCGGAACGATTTAAAATTTATATCGTGATAAAATCACCGGACCAGTCGGTTTTCTCTCTTCGCATGCGCGTACTTACACGTATGTGCGTCTCTCTCTCTCTTTCTCTCTCTTTGTGAATATGTATGCGTATGCGTGTGCGCGTATGTATGTGTGCATGCGCGCTTAAACGCACGCATGCGTGTATATATGCGTGCGCGCGACCACGGACATCGTAGCTGTTTAAACTCAAGCAGAAGCAAGCATGAATCATTCGGCGTTCGAGGCTTTGTGCACTTTCGTCCGCATCTAATTAATTATGCGAATGTCCCTGAATCCGCGTCCACTTGAATCATCGTCACGCTCGACGATTTATGGGGTTCGCTCGCGGCAAGAGGTGGAACTTCGAAAATGCTAATCGAGCCGAAGGATCCACGCGATTTCGAGGGCGAAAGTGCCGGAGAAAGAGATTCCTCGATCCTCGCAAATAAACGCGATGCAAGCAAACCGTTTATACGTAAGCGTGGTTTCCTGGGAACTTGGACCTTGTCCTTCCATCTCGTGTTTCTACCTCTTATCCTCCACCACCTCCTCCTCCTCCTCCTCCTCCTCCTTCTCTTCATCCTCTTGCTCCTCTTCCTCGTCCTTCTGCTTCTCTTTCCTTTTCTTCTTCAAACTTTTTTCTACTTTTTGTCCTTTCTTTTTTCTTCTCGTTTCTTTTTTCCCCTTGTCCTTTTTTTGTTCTTTCTTTATTTTTCTTCTTATTTCCTCGACACACGATTAACTCACTCGTATCTCGTCATTTCCTCGATAAATCCAACCTGCGTACTTACAAATCGTTCCACGTTTCATTATGGATGTGACTGTTCATTAATATTTAACGTCCACGCACTTGTCTCTTTCTCTCTCTCTCTCTTTCTACATTTTTATAATTTTTTATTTTTCTTTCCTACCTATTATCTAACGTTAAATCTTCGCTAAACTTTGAAATCATTGTCCAATTTTTGATTATCGATTATCCAATAGTAATCGTTAATCGAACGTTTTGTCCAAAGACAAATGTTATTTTGAGCGTCGATGAGAGAATCACCATCGTGTTATAGTTTTTGACTTTTCAGTTACACACATATGACTTACGATTGGGTGATTCCAATGAGTTCCTTTATTGCTAATACTCTCCTCTCTCTCTCTCTCTCTCTCTCTCTCTCTCGTTTCTCTCTTGGCTGCATAACGTTCGCAATGATTCAGGCAATCGGTTGTACCGGTATAGAGGACTATGACAAAGGTGGAGGAGATAGCCCTGAAGCTTTGACTGGCGGGTGGCAATAAAGTCTCCGAAGTAATAGCCTATAAAAGCTTACACCGGCAACGCGTAACGCGAGTTCCAATGTTGTGACTCCCTCTACTCATCTCTTTTTGTTATCTTCTTTCTCTTTCCTTTCTCTTTCTTGCTCTCTCTCTTTCTCTCTCTCTCTCTCTTTCTCTCTCGTTCTCTCTTTTTATCTCCGTCTCTCTATAGGCGGACTAGAAACGTATCTTCCGACATTATCGAAAACAGGTTCTTATCCCTGTTGCACCGGCGATCAATCTTCACGGTGACATTAGATCGTACACCGTTTGCTCTTTGGAAAACTCGCGAAACGCCGGCCAAACATCCTCAAATCCTTTGCGGTATATTAGCGGTTAACTCGTAAAGAAGATTATATCGATTAAAATAATTCGCGGATATAAAAATTTCATTTACGAGTTGATCTGAATCGGTAAGTGGTTTAACCGGTGATTCCATAAAATATAATTTGTCGTAGGATGGAAATATGTTTCATGTGGTAAAGTTTCATTTCCTCGAAAAAGTCGAACATTCATCCATCCATCCATCCATCCATCCATCCATCCATCCATCCATCCATCCACCCATCCATCCATCCATCCATCCATCCATCCATCCATCGATTTAACTACGTATTTCTTTTTTCTTCGTTTGTTTTGTTTCACAATGGAATCTCGAAGGGTAGCTCTTCGAATGTTGCAAAGCAACATCGTATGTACCCGTTATCGCAAAGTTAAATCTACCTGGTACCTCGCCTCGATCGATCACGAGCATGTGTCAAAATCGGACTTCATTTCTCGGCTCGTTGAATTATGAACATCCGTATGTGTCACGAATGAACTTCGCAAAGTTTATGATTGGCCGCTGTCGGAATTGGAAAACGTGTTTGCTTCTCGGTGCTAAGACTTCAAAGTAGCAAGCTGAACCTCTCCTTGTTGGCCGGATTGCTTCGTCATCTTTAAGAGATGAAATGTTTTCTTTCTCTTCTCCCTATACTTCACTATCGTTCTTTCTTTTGTTGTAAGGTTGTCGGTGAATCTTATCTCCAATTTACATACAACCTTTAATGGATATTTGTTCGATGTATCTTGCTAGTTAATTCAAAGAGTTCGTTAAACGGAATCGTTGCTTACGATTTGGTTGCAAAAAGAAGAAGAAGAAGAAGGAGGAGGAGGAGGAGGAGGAGGAGGAGGAGGAGAAGACGAAGGCGAAGACGAAGACGAAGACGAAGAAGAAGGAGAAGAGATAACCGATGATCGAAGATTGCTCATCTCTCAATCAAAAGTTGCTGTGCAACTTTATGGTTACCATAAGGCTACCTTTAATATCTTCTTTCCTTTGATTGCATCGGAGAGTTCATGTTGACCTGAGAAAAGGTAGAGAGGAAGAAAAGGGAGAGAGGTAGAGAGAAAGAAAAAGAAAGAGGACGGTTACTTCTCCGCTTGAAAGTTATTCATTTCCGCGACAGGTAAAAAATTGACCCGGCATGAATCACCATACAATTTCGTTAACAATGTTGCTTCGGGCCAACGAGGGCGGTCCAGAAGTTTCTCGGACACAAACTTCATTAATTTACCCTCTTGGAAATTACAGGCTATCTTCGCGCGACGAATCCTTTTATAAGGAGAGAGAGAAAAAGAGAGAGAAAGAGAGAGAAAAGGAGAGAGAGAGAGAGAGAGAGAGGAGCAGAGATTGAGATTTCTGCCGATCCACCTCGTTAATGGCGCCACGATCGGTCGTCATCGGAACACGAATGGGAACGGTGATAAAAGCTTCCTTCTTTTCTTCTCAACGCGATCGTGATTCTGAATTGATGCAGAAGATGATGAAGAAAGAACGGGGTTGAGAGGAAAAGAAAGTCAGAGAGAAAGAGAGAGAGAGAACGAGTGAAAGAGAGAAACAAGTCCGGTCTTCGAACGAAGTTGGAAGAGCCGAGTCGTGATAGGACCTTCTTGGACTTAATTCAAGTACGAATCGCGGGAGGATTACAATTTCAGTTTACAATATCGTTGCGTTTCGTCGGCGTTCCTTTGCGGTCGACTTCGTTAACTTTCGCGCTTTCTTCTCTTTTTCTTCCTTGTAGTTTTCTTCTTCTTCATCATCTTCTTCTCTTCTACATTGCCTACCCAATCCCATCACCAGCATCAACAGCACCAACACCGCTACCACCTTCTCCTTCTTCTTTCCCGTTTCTTCCTTCTCTTCTTTTACACTTCTCTCCTCTCGAGAAATCGAAGGTCGTGAACCATCGTGTGCCGTCTTTTCGAGCATAATGCGAGGCCTCGTTGATGGTTGAATTCTTTTTCTCTCTCTCTCTTTCTCTCTTTCTCTCTTTCTCTCTTTCTCTGTCAAGTCCGAATCTTCACGGCGAACTTGTCTTCTGGATTATGTCGTTTATTGCGTACGCCGTTCGCCAACCGAGGACGACAGTTTCGAAATGTAAAGATTATTTAAGTAAAGAAGGTTATACCAATGATACGATTCGTGATATTCCCATCGGAGTCATTGGCAAAAGAAACTTGCGCGCTTTGCGGAACTTGCGCAGTTATCTCTTACAAAGTCACGAAGCGACGCGACGCTATTCGACTCGACTAAACTCGACATAGTCAAATAGTCGTATCTAATAGCTCTCCTAAGAAGAAAATAAATGATTTTTTTTCGTTAAGAATCGAGAACGAAATATATATATAGATCCATTGTCCCTTGTTTTCTGAAGGATCCAAAACGATCGAACATCGAGACAGGATTTCGCGAGTCTGCTCGAGGATTTAAAAGAAATTCTAAAAGACGATCTAGAAAGGAAAGAGATCAATGACTGAATGAAAAGAGAGAAAGAGAAAAAAAACGAGAATAAAATCGGAGTAGGTTAAGGTTGAGTAAAATGAAGTTTTACGATAACAACAATGTTGATCATTCGGTATCTTCTGATATCTTCGTAGCGAAGTTCTCTCATTAGCTGGTCAACGGCCCCCGTAGGGCGATCACCGATGCCGAGGCAAGCACACGTTCGCCTCTCTACATTGCTCGTAAAAAGTAGGCCAATAAGTAAGCGAACCAGTTTCTTCGACCGTTCGAATGATATATGCCTCTTCTGCGACAGCCAGGACAGTCCGAGCGAATACCCTCGGTGTTCGGAACTACTAACGCTGAAAACGTTTCTGAATTTCCTTCGAGGATCTGATCTAGATAAAGGGAAAGAGAAAGAGAGAGAGAGAGAGAGAGAGAGAGAGAGAAAGAGAGAAAGAGAGAGAAAGAGAGAAAGAGAAAGAGAAATGGATAAAGGGAATCGAAAAGCGATATATCTCTTTTCCTCTTCTATTGCTTGCTTCCTTCCTTTCTTCCTTCCTTCCTCTGATTTCTTCCTCCTAAGAAGACTTACATATCTCTAACATAAATCTTTTCTCAGCGACCACATCGAAGCATTCCGAGTCATTGATCGTAAAGGAAAAAGCTAGTTTTCCCGACATTCAACCTTGTGCTTGCATCCGTTATTGATACGCTAAGAGCAAGATCTATCGGGGAAAATTACTTTGGTAAATTCGGAGATCGAAGTTTCGAGTTTCTTAATATGTTTTAACGCACGTGTATCGGATTTAATAATTATCA
This sequence comes from Vespula vulgaris, assembly GCF_905475345.1. Classification (NCBI taxonomy): domain Eukaryota; kingdom Metazoa; phylum Arthropoda; class Insecta; order Hymenoptera; family Vespidae; genus Vespula; species Vespula vulgaris. The sequence goes on along the minus strand of NC_066593.1, from coordinate 1,042,942 downwards.
AGTTGCGAATATATCGATGGGAACGTTTAATAAAGTCGTGCCAAGAGATAAAACGAATGTTTTCAAAACGAAGATTTTTTTGAAGTCTACTTTATGAAAATGATATTAATGGTAATTAACGTTTCGTTGATTATATCCAATTCGAAACTGAAGAAATGGAAGATGATGATCGGATCGAGCGAATAAGTCGAATCTTTAGCTCTCTCTTTTCTCTTTCTTCTCTCCCTCTCTCTCTCTCTTCCTCTTTCCTTCACTCGAAAAGTAATTTTGTGGTAAGATAACGAAGAAATCCTTTTCAATCGGATCGCTTTACAAAAATAATTCCTAAGATAATTATATACGTTACGATGATCGGAGAGTTCTCGTTTGGTGCTTCGAAATCGGGGACAATTTCACACGGGGACAACGAAAACGTACGAGCGATCTACCATGATACGTTAACTGCGATTTTTTTTTATCTTCTTTTTTTAATTGAGAAAACATCGTTTAACTTTCAAGCGGTATATCTTGAAGTAATAACACAAAAGTGTATAAAAGAAAAAAAAAAAAGGAAAAAAGAAGAAAAAAGAAAAAAAATCCTCAATAGTTAGAAGAGAAGAGAAATATTTGTACATTGTTTCAGTGTATAGAAAATTGTCTAGCATCGAATTACTCGAAACCTGGTTATTGTCCTGACACTGCTTTCATGTCACCCTTCGAAGCCGTTTGTTTGATCGCTTGCGATAGCGATTCACGTTGTCCAGACTTGACAAAATGTTGTTCGCACGATTGCGGAGTCACGTGTATGCATCCTGTCGGTTTAGACAACATAACTGGTAAACCAACGATATCAATATATTTTTCATAATGAATTTCAACACTCAAGCGTTTGAATTATCTAACAAAACTTTTCTAAAATTCCAGATTTACCACCGATCCCGCAAAATCTACAAATAAGACAACAAAAAAGTAATCTAATCCATTTGAATTGGCGAAACATTGGACATGTTTATTCAAACGTATCCGGTAATGGGGATGTCAGATATTTAGTGGAGGAACGTCATCTTATCGGTCCACGTTATTTAGAATCCAGATTAAGTTCATGGACCGTTCGACACGTTTCTACGAAACCTCACGCGACTCTTCGTGGTCGATTGAAGACAGGCCATTGGTATCAATTTCGTGTTGCAGCCATCAATGGGAACGGCTCGAAGGGTTACTCTCAACCATCGAGACCTTTCAAGACGAAAGGTGATTATCAAAAATTCGTAACTTATTTTTACAGAAATCGATTGGTAAGATTTAAACAAATTCGTACTATGAGGGAAAAGATAGAATCGTCGATACAATCAATTTCTTATTGATCCCATTTACAATCGGTTTCGGTGAAGTAGCGCGTGCACCTCATCAAAATGAAATTCTCGTAAAGAGAGAGATATTTTTTGCGCGGGGTGGGGGGTGGGGGTGGGACCCACCTTCCTTCCACCTTCAAACCGGTTTTATTTCATCTTCAAAAAGAGCAGACACGCGGAGTAGGCTTGATTGATAATCTGAAAAAAAAATTCTAATTAGAAACGAGCGATGAAAGTTTCATTATCTTTGGATTTTCTTTTACCTGCATAAAGGATGGTAAGGACAAGTCGACGCTTTGACATGGAGCTAGCTGACACTTCAACTTATTCGCATGTATCATTATTCTGAAATTTTTTCTCACCAATAATTCGCAGGAATACCATTCCTCGTGAAAAGCGTCATCCGCCAATATCGAACCCTTTAATTACAAGAGATTTACGATTGAATTAATCGATGATCTCTTTGTTATTATGGAGACTCACCATTTCGAAAAGTTCCTGTACGTAGAAACAAATTATATACAATTGTAAAATAGCGGCAACGGTATACGATATTAATATACATCCTTCGATATCCACTGTCATGTTCTAAAAGAATAAAATCGAATTAAACGACGTTGATGTTACGTTAAAAACATACCACAAACGATACCATGGCAAGCATGAAGCTTAAAAAGCAAAATCGAAAGACGCTATCCAAATGAACGACACAGACGTTGAACGAAAGTATTTCCTTCAGCATGATCGTGCTCCTGAAAAGAAAAATAAATAAAAGAATAAATAAAAGAAATCATTTTTAACGAAATAAATGACCGACTTACCGAACAACGACGGAATGATGACGAAACAAAGAATCGAGTTCTTTCTCGATGACACGATCACTTTGATATCTCGATTTTGAGGAATTATCTTTTCTTCGAAATATCATCCCGAATTTCATTTTCATATACTTGTATTGCGACGTTAACAATAGTATCAAATGCAAAGTATATATATCAGCACTGACCTTTTTGAAAATCAAATAACCAGATCCGAATATCTCAACGACGACATTTACGATATAAACGTTACGAGAGATTGGTTCCTCGGAGAAACTAATCGGCAAAGCGTAATCCTCGTGTACGAATTCTTCTTTTTGAAACACCGTCACCAGTGACGTTGAGACCCAAAATACAACCGTACAGACTTCAGTGATCGCATAAAATTTCAACATTTTTTCTACGGGTCCAATATAAGTTACAACTGTGGTTTTTAATAAATCGTTACCCATAGAAAATAGAAGATTGTAATTGTCGATCAATCGTTTCAAAAGATCCCTTTGGTGGTACATATGAAAGATATTGAAAAAAACCTCAACGACGATTATTAAATTCACTGTACACTCTCTCAAGGCATATTCCTTGGACACACGAAATATTGCAATGACACAACCACTTGTATATATTAATACTATTATCCAAGTCGAAATGGCGTATAACTTGGATAGCAAGGATAATTCAGATCCATCTGAAGTTACGGGTAAAACATTGCCCGAAAGCAAATTGGCTAAGGCGTTCAACCGATTGGTATTTTGAAAATTGATAGACATCGATAAGAACGATTGAAATTTATAGAATTATTTACGTAGACCGATCCGCACTTCGTAGAGGTTCTATAGCGACTGTCTTTCCCTTCAAGTACAACCCCAATATCCTTTCTAATTTATTATTTACACACCCACATATACATACACATACATATATATATATATACTTTGTCTCGCTATTGAAATATGCATACGTTTCCAATTATTAATAATTACCCTCGTGTTTCTCGTCAAACGTCTAATTATTAATCGATCGAAAATATCCCCTTTTGTTCGAAACGCAAAAAAAATAAGTGATAATTTCTGACATCTAAAAAAAAAAAAAGAAGAAGAAGAAGAAAAAGAAAGGTTGTTCGTCCTTTTTAATCGGCTTAACTTTGTCCGACTATAATCATCGTATAATATATTAATGAAAGTTGAAAGGTGCAATTTCCCTTTGAGATTATTATGCAGAAATCGATAGTTGGTGGAAGAACGTATCGCTAAACCTGTCACCTTTTTTTCTTTTTTTATTTTCAGAGCCACGAAATCCTAAAGAACCACAGAACCTGACCCTTTCAGGGGCACGTTTGGTCGGTGGAAAGTTGAGAATCAATCTCCGATGGGTTAAACCCGCATCGGACGTTCCGATAACCTTTTACAAAGTTTTCTGGAGCAGACGCATTCACAGTCCAACGAACGACTCTGTACTCGTATATCACAGGACCGTTCTAAAGGTAAAATTCGTAATCATCTAATATCTTGAAAAAATTTCTAATTCGATCGTACACGTGTTAAGTAAGTAGTTACGTGTGTCCGGTTTTTAATGTATAATTATTTAAATGGCTGCTAAAGTAATTAATTACTGAACGAAGGCGTTCAGTAGATAATATTTTTCAAACAATTCGATATCAGTTACAATAATATATTTATATGAATAAATAATAAATAATAATTGAAATAAATATATATATATATAGATATTTATATATATATATTATAATTACGAATAAATTAAAGATTTATATATATATAAAAATAAAATAATAAGTAATGTTCTCGAATCGCGTAAGATACAATTAAAACCAGACATATCGTATAATTTTTCTACACGTTATTAACATCAACATCACTTTTACCCCTCGACAAATTCGTAGAAATATTTTTCTTATTCTTACTTTCTTGTCTCGTTTGTTGTCTATCCCAAATCTTACGAGAACAAATTTCTTGCAATTTCGTTGAGAATGTAATTAAAACGTGAAAGAGAAGAAACGTTAGATGTTCTACTTTCCAATGACATTCGTATCGACGAATTTTCAAACTTTTTGTCCCAGGATAAAACTTGTTACGAGTTGAAGAACTTAGAACCAAAGTGTCAATACTTTCTTCAAGTCCAAGCGGTTGCGTTGTACGGTGGAAGACGTCTGGCCTCTCGAAAGGCGTCAAAAGTTTTCAACGCAACGGATTATATGGCCTTTGGTAAGAACTCGATTTTTTCTTTTTCTTTTTTAAATACTCGACAGGATTCTCTCTACTACTTTTCCTCTTTCTCCTATTTTTTTTTACCTTCTTCTACTTTTTCTTCCTCGTCTTCTTCTTCCTTTTTTTGTCTGTATCTTTCTTTACTCGACGACGAATAAGAACGAATGTCGAATAAGTCATCGAAAAAGTGCACTTTGAATTGAAGCCGACGTCGGAAGACGTTCTCGCAGGTGCGAAAGATATCAGGAAGGTCTTCACGTAAGAAGAATGATATGTCATTGTGGTGACGTTAAGGTACGATTGGTATGGCCAATTAATCAAGATGCAAAAATGTATAATATCAGTTGGAAGGAAGAATCATGTACTACGTCGATCTACGAGGACAATGTGAATACGAAAAAGAGATCATCGTGGAAAACGATTCAGGTAATCTTCTGGTCTTCCTCCTCTTATCTTGTTTACCGTTAATCGATTGCTCGTGATAACGATGAAAATATTTATCCTATTAAGTAAATAGAAATTGAATGAATAGTTTGTGAGATATCGTCTGGCCATATATTTGCTCTAACTACTTAGATTACAGACGTTCCTATAGATCTCGATCGACGATAGTTCGATCGGTATCTTTCCATATCTAATATACGATCTCTTGAGATTGTTAAAAGAAAAAAAAAAAAGAAAAAGAAAAGAAAATATTTTTATTTCGCAGACGCCCCATTACGATCTACGTAATCTTAAACAAGATTGCACGTACAGCGTCAACGTGAGAAATTTATATAGCAATGATAAAAGGGACGAACACGGTACGAGCATAGAGTTCTTCGCTACGGGATGCCAACAGGATCGCGACGAAAAAAGATGGAAGTATTCGAGTAACAAGGCTGCACAATGTAAAAAGAAATCTTCCAAGAGTAAAAAATATTCCGACGATACAGATTGACATTGAAATTAATTCACAAATTGATTCGATATTTTTCATTAGAAATTAATTCGTTTTATTATACAATGTTATATTTATATTTATATATATATATATATGTATGTATGTATGTATGTATGTATGTATATATATATATATATTTCGACGAGTCAACAAAAACTACCCTAATTCTATGGTGGTTTGTACTTAAATGCATCATCAATTCGTTTACATGTGAATTTTCATCTCGAAATTTTTTCTTATGCAAATTCTTTATCACTCTTAATCTTATTAACGCATTAGGTATATCGTATTGTATCGATTAACTTTATTTCTTCTCTTTCTTTTTTTTTTTTTTAATAATCCTTTTATAGTTACGTCGTTGTTTGTTATGGCACTTAATTCTATAGTACAATATATTACCAGATATGTGATTGATATAAGAGATTATATAAAAAAAGAAACATTCATCGTACAGTTATTATAGATTCGTTTCAATCGTGAAATGAAAAAGAGAAAAGCAAATGTCTTCTATTAGATAATAATTATGAGCATAGATCGTGAATATTTTTTTATATGATATATACTATTATCTTTTATATATATACATATATATATATATATGTGTATATTTGAAAAGGTAACACTTCACCTTTAGTAAGTAATATATTTTTTGTCGAGTGTGTTTTCAAATGTTAACCAATATACATTTCGACTATCCTTTTTTTTTATTACAAAATACGTTTCCATTATTTGGCACCTTCTAATGGCACAAGATTTCTTTGGTAAAATAACAATAACTTTAATTATGTATAAAAAAAAAAAGAAAAAAGAGAAAAGAAAGAAACTTCCTTATCCTAAATTTCGAAAAAAATGCAAAATTGCGAATGATAATCCGCTAAATTAAATATTATCAACAGTTATGCATAAAAAAAAGATTAATAATAATAATAATAATAACAATAATAATAATAATAACAATAATTAAGGAAACTTTACGTACAAAATAACGCGTTTTGCATTTTATCGAAAAAAAAAATAAGAAATCTATATGTGTATATATATATATATCTCTCACATACTTAACTAATCTTTGGTAAGGTCATTACCGTTCAAAAAATCACTGAATTTGGCAGTTATGTTAGTTTCATAATGGAAAGGCAGAAAATGATAAGATATATATGAACGGAAAACATTTTTCTAGCATTGGAATATCCTGAAAGATGATGATAAATCTCTCGATCGCCTTCGTTTTGGCTCGGTCGATAATTAAATTTCAACGTTCCATTGGCTGACTCGACGCCTTGGAAGACTCGCAACTGCGATGAAAAATAAATAAAATAAAAAATAAAGAATAATAATAAAAAATGAAAAGAATTAAAAAAAAAAAAAAGAAAAAAGAAATTTCACTTCAACTTAAACAAATTTATGAATAATTCGATATTTTCTCCTTTAATCGCGTATTTGTATTCATTTACCTGAGCTTCGGATATCGTGAGATTTTCAGTCATTATGAACCATGTTACTGCTTCCTGACAATTAGGAGTAGTCAATGATCCTTCATAGGTGTAATAACTCTTTCGATTATTCGGAAGGAGTAAATGAGGGACGAGTTTTGCTCTTAATTCAGCTGTACTACTTCCGACCCATCGTGAAACTTGCTCGGTTGCATTTATTATAGGATCTAATGCCTTATTATCCTCCTGACTCAACTACAACGTAATTATCAATTATATATTTTTTTTCCCTTTTCTTTCGTTTTTTTTTTTTTTTTTGATAACTCAACTTCGATACACTTTCAAGTTTTTCAATATACTCTTCTATCGTGTCTCTCAAATATTCCCCCCTCCTTCGCTATCCAACCAACATATTTTTATTTTTATTTTTTTTTCTTTTTTATAAAAATAGAGAGAGAGAGAGAGAGAGAGAGAGAGGACGCCAAAAATAAATGCAACGTGGACGTATTTACCTCGAATAATACGGTAACCACAACTATACCATTCTTATGCTCAGAAGCTATACTGACATTATTATATTGATCATTGTAATGAACCAAATGCAATTCCAATGGATAACGATAATTATTTATGGTATGTTCGGATCCCCAATGAAAATGTAATTGTTCAAAGGTATATTTCAACGAAAGATATTCGCTTTCCAATTGCATTAGCGAATCGTGAAGATTAACTTGTACTGTTGAAAATAAAAATATTCGTGGTATTATGGTTATGTTTATCGAAATGAATTATTTAATATATATTTTACTTACTGGTATGCCCATTATTGGTCACCATACCGGTGAACGAATGATCGTATCGTATGAAATTAAGCTCACCCAAATCTTTTTTTATAGTATTCACCGTAACGATGTTAATGGGCGATTGTTTTTTTCCGGTTTTGCATTGTCCTGGCCAATTATCAGGACCTAAATAAGAAAAAAAATAATAAAAAAAAAAAAAATAATAATAAAAAAAAGGAAAGAAAAAAAATTTAAGAAACATTTCTTTTCCATTCACAAAATTTTCACACGTTTGATCGTTTAACCTACTTCTCTCGCAAACTCAAATCGCATAAAATAGTTATCAGCAAATTATCCAATCTCATATAATAGTTATCAGCGATATGAGTTTGTCGCGAAGTTTCTCGCGTAGGTACGAGTAAATTTATATTGAACGAAGTTACGAAGTCGGTTACGATTTTGCTAGAAATAGAATTGGTCTGAGCGAGGCGTACGATATAATTCACAGTGTCACATTATTAGAAGCATGGCCCGTGCAGAAATTAAGAACGTACGTTAAGAATCTTATGATCTTACGATTATGATTTAATAGCAGGTGTCACGTTCGGTAACGTGCCGACGTGTCGTTTCGAGAAAAAAATATCGTAATCTCGAATAAAACGCGAACGTAAAACACAAGCGTTATTTAATATTATACATCATTTATAGAAAAAAAAGAGTTCATAAAATCAGATAAATGAAGTATCGATTAAAAATGAAACGAGTAAATCTCAACGTTTCTTTTTTTTCCTTTTCGATTTCTTTAAATCGTCGATCGTACACGTGAGAAAACAAAAAAAAAAAAAAAAAATAAGAAAAACGAGAGAGAGAGAAAGAAAGATAGTTTATCGACCGTTCGATCGTTCTGCTTACTATTTGTCGACGATTAAAAAGTAAGCAATTCGTTATCTTCGTCCTCGGCCGTTATCGGTAATTTCATCATAGATGGATCGTAAAAAAATTATTATCTTTTTTCATTATCTTATTTTTATAGATTAAAATTGATTACGAGAAATTACCATGATCCCCCCAATAAGACCAATCAGCTGTTCTGACCGTGTGAAGTCCTAGAAATAAAACAAACAAAAAAGTAATTAAACTAATAAAAATAAAAATCTAACTAATAATACACACATATACATATACATATATTGTAGATTTTCTATCTAAATCGTTTTATATAAAAAATTGTAAGACACAAAAGAGGATTACGCGACCACACGATCGAAATTAGATTGGATTGAAATTACGAGAGAAAAAGTACGATTACGATAGTGCTGCGAACGGAACTGCCATGCCTCTGATCGATTCGATCAGGTAACTCTAAATAAATACGACATCTCGAACGTAATAGTCATTATCGAATCGAGCTCATCTCATCGAATGTCACAATGAGCGAAACGCCACAACGAGACACTTATTGATTGATTTAATGAAATTCATTGACACAAAATTCTATTGTGTTTGCTCTTTCCATTTTTTGTATTTTTCCCTTATTTATTTACTTTTTATTTTAAATATCCTTTTCATCCGAAATCTCATAATACTGAATGAAAGAACAAAAAAAAAAAAAAATTCTTCTCGATTCTCTAGCAAACTAATCTTTCGATCGATTAAACGTGGGAACGAAGAAAAACGAACAAAAGAAACGAACGAACAAACAAATAAATAAATAAATAAACCAACCAACCAACAAACAAACCAACCAACCAACAAACAAACAAACAAACAAAAAAGAAAAGAAAATAAGGGAAAGAACGTATCCTCGTCGGTAGTGCATTCACTCAATGAACCCGACAAGTAATTGAATGTGCACGACAGGAAAGAGAATTGACCTCATTGACCGTTAAGCCCAAGCACAGATTCATTTGGTCACTCGCGCGAAACATCCATCCGACGTACGCACTTTTTGTTATCATTGATACGAGAGAAACGAGAACGAGAGAGAGAAAGAGAGAGAGAGAGAGAGATAGAGGGAGAGAAAGAGAACGAAAGAGATGGAGATATAAACTTCCGAGAACGGGACGATTGATGACGATGAAGAACATCCATCCTGATTGAAGCACAATCGGATAACGTAGAGAGAAACGCCGGCGCTTTATAGATAGCCATTATTATCATTATATTACAGAGTCGAATCGTTCGAACGACCAGCAGATTTTAACGAACGCAACTCGCACTTCCGTCCAATCATCGTGTAATATTTCATTATCGTCGTCGTCGTCATCTACGTTGACGTTGTTTCGTAGATGAAGCGTCGCAAAAACAAGAAAAAAAAAATATATATATATATATATATATATATATGTACAACTTTCGAACTACTTCGAAGGAACAACGGCATGGAGTTCTTTTTTCAGGCTTCCTCGAATAAAAATGATGAAATTGTTGGAAACGAATGACCCGAGGGATTTAAGACTGGGAAAAATCGAATTAAACGAAGCCACCCTTTGGAAAGATAGATAGAAAAAGAGAAAGAGAGAGAGAGGGAGGGAGAAGAGAGGGACAGATTTACATAATCCTCGTCTCTTACATTTCCTATAAAATTATTTTTTAAATGTCTGTAGTAATACTTTCCATCTCTTACGAGAGAAAGAGAAAGAGAAAAAGAAAGAGAAAGAGAAAGAGAAAGAGAAAGAGAAAGAGAAAGAGAAAGAGAGAGACAGAGAAGAGGAGTTTAAAGATCTCAAATTCCGCTTGTATTTTTTTTACCTGCGATAACGACGAGGAACGTAGAATAAATCCACATCTCGTGAAAGAAAGTAGTGAAAAAGAAAAAGAAGAAGAAAAAGGAAAAAAAGGAAAAGAACCAAAAAATTTGTAGAAAAAAAAGATAGAGCTTTTAAAAATGAGAGAATTCGAAAGAGATAGGTAAGGAGAGAGAGAGAGAGAGAGAGAGAGAGAAAATAAGGGAAAAAAAGAAAGATGGATGATGAATAGATAGATGAATAGAGAAAGAGAGAAAGACACGCGCGCACACACACACACTGTCGTGTGTCAGCGTCGGGTGTACGACTGACTGACTGACTGACTGACTGACTGACTGACTGACTGGTTGACTGGTTGACTGGTTGACTGGCTGGCTGTACACACGACGTAAATCTGACTGAATAACCCTCGAGATTATGTGAGAGAGGACCTATCGACGAGATTTAACGTGTGCACGAGCTTCGTCGACGAGCCTGGACGAAGCCAGCAGCGCGATCAGCCGTTTCGTGATCGCGTCCTCCCTCGTCCAATTGACCGGCTTCGTGCTTCAAACACGCTGGTTGCACCTCTTCTCCTCTCTGAACTTTTCAATCGACAGAACCTACGCCATTCGTTCGTTCGTTCGTTCGTTCGTTCGTTCGTAGGTTGTTCGCTCGTCCCAAACAGATTCGTGATTGTGAATTTTTCGTTCGAAAAAAAAAGAAAATAAAAAAGATTTCAATTTTGACATTTATACATCCAACAGTATTTATCAGAAAGATTTTTTTACCGATCGCGTCCATTTATATTCAAAAATGTATATATTTTATTTGTCGATATCGTCGTATTATTTTGTCGTTATATCAAGCTTTGTTTATTGATTGATTGATTTAATTATTAGGATTCGTTAGGAATTGTTAATTGTTAGGTATTTAGATATTTCGATCTTTCTTTTTTTTGCTATCAAATTATTATTATTATTATTATTATTATTATTATTATTATTACTAGGTATAACTTATCGAAATCGTGAACGAAATTGCAAATAATTAAGAAAGAAGAAATTTCAATTTTTTGATACATCCGCTACGAACATTATTTTTAATTCGATATTCTCCGAATAGCTCTGAATCAAAAATCAGACGAACAGTTCAAACAATACGAGAGAGAAAAAGAGAGAGAGAGAGAGAGAGAGAGAGAGAAAGAGAAAGGCAACTCGTAAAATGATACTGTCTACAACTTCTTGAAATAGTATGACCAGGAAAACCAGCACGCGTTCATCGTATCGAGTTTCGCAAAAACAACCACCGTCTTTCCCTCTCGATCTGAAGAAGGAGAATAGAAAATAAAAAAAGAAAAAAATAAAAAAGAAAAGAAAAAGAATCTTTTGATAGGAAATAATATTATATAAACGTAAAAATTTTTTCGATCGAATATCCTTCGAATTTTTTTACGTATCAGATGACCGACCGTTCTTTCATCTTTAAGAGAAAGAGAGAAAGAAAGAGAGAGAAAGAGAGAGAAAGAGAGAGAGTGCGTAAGATCATAAAGAATTCATTTGGCAACAGAAAGTGTCTATCTCGAGTGTAACTATTTCAAGTTTCGCGGTATATTTCGCGAACGTGGTCCAACCACTTATTCTTACGGAGATATGTAGAACTGAAAGTTCGTGAAACTCCGTACCGGTTCTCTATTCGCGGTCTAGTTGAAATAATGCCAATAATATAGCCATAGGAGCAAATAGAAAATGCCATTATTCCATTAATACGTTCCTATATTTAAACAAAAAAAAAAAAAAAAAAAAGAGCGATTAAGTAAAACATCGAAGAACAGACGTACGCTCGATAATAAATAAACGATATCGCCGATGATTTATGAATCACGATCTTGTGTTATTTATCGATTACTAATTAACGAACTTCGAGGACGGATTCAAACTAATCAAATAATAAAATGACAGTAGAAAGATAGATGAGTAAGGAATTTTGCACGAATAAGGAATAAGAACAAATTTTATTTTTTCTTTTTCCTTTTTTTTCCTACCGATAAGAAAGCTCTCTCTCTCTCTCTCTCTCTCTGTTCTTCTCCTTCTCCTTCTAATATCCAAGAGAACACTAAGTTGAGATAAAGTGGAGTCAGATATAGTATGCGAAAGATTTCGAGCAAAAAACAAAGAGAAAACGAAGAGAAGAGAAGAGAAGAGAAGAGAGAAAGACGGATGCTGTATACATGTATAAATGTATATATATCTACGTGCTTATATACATGTATCCATATACGAGAGAGAGACAGAGAAAGAGAGAGAGAAGGAGAGAGAAAGAGAGAGAAACGAAGAGACGAAGAAGAGGCGCGTTCCGAACGAAAATAGAAAAGCGGTTTAGGAAAGTCGTTTAGTGTCAGCCAGGGTGGAGTTCCATGTGGTTCCCCACGATATCGTATCTCTCGTACTTTTTTGATTACTCCAGGTCCGTTGATCGTGATAAAATAATGGTTCGTCCGACGGTAAGATCGTCCCTTAGAAGTCGTGATTCTTCGTCGACGTCTACAGGACCAGACGCGAGAGAACGAATAAAGGATTGTTGTCGTAAGTTGGTCGCTTTTATGTGTACTCAAGTCGGCGTAGGTGGACTAGTCGTCGGCTATTCCATAGTGGGTGCTTTTGGTTTCATAATGATCGAGAAACAGAACAGTATCGTCGATCCGGACTGTTATCGTTATCCCATTCAAAGGATGTACGCCGATATTCTTTGGTATAGAACTGCGGGCGACCAAACGGTAAATATTTTCAACAGGACAGCTTTCTTCGTGGTATCGAACAATATTCTTAGGGAACTTCAGGAAAATTTTACTGCTGCCTACTTGAAAAAAAGTTGTAACATCGGTATGACCTCGTCCGAGCAATGGTCCTTCCCCGCGGCTCTCATGTTTTGTCTGTCGATATTCACCATGATCGGATATGGAAATTTGGTACCTAGAACACCGTGGGGCAAAGGTGCCACCGTCATGTACGCCGTATTGGGAATTCCCCTGTACGTTTTATATTTTTTAAACATGGGAAAAATCTTGGCGCAAACGTTCAGGTGGCTCTACACAAATTTACACGAGTGTACGGGACAGAGAAAACCCGGGCAAAGGATTACCGTACCCTCTACCGCTTGTCTTTGGGTTATCTTTGGATATGTCCTAGTTGGATCGATCATGTTCGCCCAATGGGAGGGCTGGGATCTTCTCGACAGCACTTATTTTTGCGTGACCTCACTCTGTAAGATCGGTATGGGAGATTTTATACCTGGATGGACGCTCGGTGAATCCACGGAGAGCAGTCATACCAAATTGGTCATCAATTTCGTCTATCTTCTTCTTGGCATGGGACTGATCGCCATGTGTTATAATCTTATGAAAGAGGACGTTTACGTGAAAGCGAGGGAACTAAAGGAGCAGCTCGATCACGCGATGGACGCGGCTCATCATCAGATGATTACGTGCTGCCGATCGAAAAGTTTAGTCTGAGTTCTCTCCTCGTTCGACAAACTTTCGTGACTCTTAAGATCCTCTTATCATGAATGGATCTTGTCTCGAATTACAAATCAAGATAATTTCTTGATAATACCATGTCATTTTGTAACATTTTCTTTTTCCTTTTCTTTTCTTTTCTTTTCTTTTCTTCCTTTTTTTTCCTTTTCTTTCTTCTTTTCTTTTTCTTTGTCCTTTAACCGAGAACAATTTCATATATCCGAATCGTTATTTATCAATATTAAATCGAACTCTATTTGCTTAATAGAATTCCATGATGATCTGTGTCAACGATACTGTCAACGATAGAACGGATTTATCGTCATTGAAAAGCCGTTGGCACGTATTAGAAAAAGCACATGATACACGTGGGAAGGAAAATATACATAACTGATAATCGCGCCTCTGTGACTATAAATTATATACCACATTCCATGCTAAATATTTATATACGTTTGCGAAATATTTTAATGGTTTCTTTCAAAGAGAGAAAAAAAAAATACAACTCTTGAAAAGCTATGACTCATACGACTACGTTTATAGATTTATGAGAATTTACACTTGACAACGTTATACGAAAATTATTCGACGATTAAATGCCTGAAATAATATTCACGCGTTATTCAATAAGAATTTCTTTGAATATAATTAATAAAAATAATGATACGAAAAAATGTTCTTTTTGTTTTTATTTTTGTTTCTTTTTTAAGCAATCTCCTAGAGTTATCAGACGAGAGTTCCTTTTTTACGATTACCGAGCGAGAAATGTATCGTTTCTATTTTCCATCCGTCGATATTGCAGGTTTCTGTACAGTCGCGTAGCATGTACCGGTAAGTAATTTTCTACGCATCAACAGTCGATAATGTCTCTCCAGCATCTTTCGATAATTGAGCTTGAAAGGTAAACAAAAATTAACTGATGCTAAAGATAATGTTAAAGTGTCTTAACAAAAAAATAAATACGTTTAAAATAAGAAGATCTATAAAATATTAATCAAAGAGTTTCGAACAATTACGATCGATGAAAATCATTTAACTTGACCGTATATCCAAATAAAAATGATTAAAAATAATGACAAAGCTCGATAGGGGTGAATGATCTGGGGAAGGAATGGAATAGGTTAAAGATTATCGCTTTTGTCAGGTTCGTAAATTTTATGGATAGAAAATTAGTCGTTTCTCGGGACGTTAAATTCTCTGCGGTCTGTTGGTTTGCGACGAAAGTCTATCGTTTGGCAGCCCTCCTGAATTCTTAAAATTTGCGAGCGATGTTTTTCGAAGTTTCTAGAGCAATTTGTCGGTCCGGTCTCCTTCACTTGGCACCTGAACACACAAACGGACTGCAGTTCTCGACGATTTGTCGAATCACTGCAGAAACTATGCTTCCCTCGAGTCCTCTTTTCGATTTCAGGTTGCCCATACATCCGCGTACGTGCGAACTGCAAAGATCTCTCCCATAATGTTCATAGTGAAAAAAAAAAGAAACGAAAAAAAAATAAAGGAAAAAAAAAAGAAAAAAGAAAGAAGGGTGTTGAAAGGAAGAAGAAAGGGGACCGACAAATTTCTAAAAACTAAATCGTGAAAACTTGTAATACATGCCGATTATAAAATCATTCTCGATTTTTAATAAAATTGATTATCTTCTTTCTACGTTCGGCTTACTTTGATATACCTACTCAAAGTTATCCCTCTTCGCGGTTACGTTCTTGAGCTACCATGAGTTACCACCCATTAATATAGAGTCCGACGTCGTTCCTATACGTTTCACCGGGCACAAAGTCGACTTTCAGTTTGGATCGAGTTATCGCAATAGAATTTCCGAGTTATACGATGATCCATCGGTGGGCACTTCTCCCTATACATCGGGGCACTACCTACTTCGTGCGATTCCCTTTCTATCGATCGCATGGAAAGGATTAAATGCAATCAAGGAAGAAAAAGAAGAAGAGAAAGAACAACAAAAAAAAAAGAGAGAGAGAGAGAGAGAGAGAAAGAAGAACAAGAACAAGGTAGTGTCTTCGTCGTAGGAAATTTTCTATATCGATTAATATTACACGAGAAGTATATTCGAAAAGTCTTGTTCCTCGTTCTTTTTCATTTTTATCTTTTTCCTCGCACGACATTATCATTATATCCGAGTTTGTTCCCCACTTTCTCGATACTTTCTTTTTTTCCGTCGTTATGACAAAGTATAGATGCTATATATCGAAGACAATATATTTTTCTCCTAACTTGAAGGAGAAGGAAGAAGAGGAGGAGAAGGAGGAGGAGGAGGAAGAGGAGGAGGAAGTGGCGATGGTGGTAAAGGTGGTGGAGATCGATAACAGTCGAAAGTTTTATCTAGAAAACTAGATATCAGAAGGAGGAAGGTAAGAAAAAGGTTGGAAAAATACGTGAGAATTTTTCGAGCCGGCAGTAATGGCATAGCACGTGCAACTAAGCGTGGGGAAGCATCGAATGACGGCATAAGCATTTTCTCCCTTTTACGAATACCTCTCTCTCTCTCTCTCTCTCTCTCTCTTTCTTTCTCTCTTTTTCTCGCACACACTCTCTTCAACTTCCTACTTCTCTCTTGTCACTTCATTTGATATATCAAGCGCGTTCCGAATTTCGATGCGTGAGAGAGATTGAAACTCTTCTCGTTATTTCTCGTTCCAGATCTCTCGTTGAATAACGAAAAATAACGAGAGATTTATTTTTTTCCTTTTTTTTTCATTTCCACGGCCTAGAGTAACCGGATGTAAATCCAAGAGAGGACCGACTATTATCGTTGGACCACGTTCAAAGGAGATTTAGGTTCTGATGGAGATCCTGCGAAACACTCTTTTTGGCATTTCACTCTTTGCGTTTCATCTCGAAATACGAAACTACGCCCGAGGATTTTAAAAGATCGAATAGTTTGATCTGCAAAAAACAGTATATTTTTTATACAACTATATACATACTAGAAATAAAAGAATGAAATAGATAGAGAAAGAGAGAAAGAGAGATAGATAGATAGATGGATAGAGAGAGAAAAGAGAGAGAAAGAGAGAGAGAGAGAAAAAGAGAAGACAATAAATTGAATAAATAGCGAAACGGATGAAAACTTCGCGATTTGGTTCACGTCTCTTTGGGATATCCGCTGACAAATCGAACGAAACGAACGGGAAAAAGATTAAGTCTCCCGCTGTGCTTTACGAATTTTCTCTCTCGATCTCCCCGTTGTGAGAGAATTGAATGAACAACATTGGTTCGTCGATCGATCGAAAATCTGGGAAAGAAAAAAGGAAAAAAGAAAACGAAACAAATAAAAATAAAATTAAAAAAAAAAAAAAAAAAAAAACTTTCGCCCTCTTTTTTTTTTACTTTTTTTTATTTAATAAAACCCCCGTATAAATTTTAACGAAATAAAAGAATTTTCGAACGGTCGCATGAAAAATTTCGCATTGAGAATTTGGAATGAAGGGAGGAGGAGAGGAGGAGAAATGGTGAGGAGGAATGGACGAGGGACGGAGGATGTGCTCATAATCGACGAAAGATATGTCTTTTAATTCCATACGAAAAATTATGCAAAATCGATAGATACGTGCTTTCCCCAGGGAATACTTTTTATTTACTTTTTTTTATTCTCTTTTTTCTTTTTTAATGAAAAAGTTCATTCAACACCGACGAACAATACTACAATATACGAGATAGATAGGTATCTACGGTTTCGTGTAACGACACGAGGTGGATACTACTGCCGATACAAGAATGATCATTGGTACCTTGCCAAATCCCTTTCAATATGGCGACTCGCATTAGCTTCTTTTTTTCTTTCTCTCCTTTCTCTCTCTCTTTGCCTCGATCACGTACGGAATGGTAACGCGTTAAAAAAAAAAAAAAAAAGAAAGAAAAAAGAAAAATATATATATAAATATACACACACACGGAGATACGTAGAGTTTTGCAAGAGTCAAAGTTCACTTTTTCAACGTGACTCGATAATCGAAATCGATCGAATCGATCTCGTCGATTAAAAAACGAAACGGTATTCACGGTAGATTTCGTCGAAGAACAAGAAGCCTAATGGGGTGAAAACGAAACAAAATAGGAAATAATGGCGTGGGGATGGGCAGGGGGCGAGGGTTTGATTTTCATTCAGTGATCATTTGTATTCGAAGACGACGAGTTTTAATCTTTCTTTCTTGGAAAGAAAGAAAGAAAAAAAAAAAATAATAAAAAAAATTAAAAAAAAAAAAAAAAAAAACAGAAAAGAAAACAAAGAATCAAACGGGAATTTAATTCTTGACAAATAATCCTGTCGAATTTCTCGAGACTTTCTTTATCTTCGTTTCTCTTTTCTTCTTCTTTTTCTTTTCTTTCTTCTTCTTCTTCTTCTTCTTCTTCCTCTTATTTTTCTTCTTTTTTGT